>NC_046652.1:15120941-15420941 GCF_900324485.2 Mastacembelus armatus | reverse complement strand
ACTTTTCTTTCGTCTTCCCCTTGTATCTGTCTCACTCTTCACTCTTGATTCTCACTACTTGTTGTCTACCCGCAGTCAAACCCAGAGGGACACTGGCTTTGTTGAGATGGCAGTGGAAAAAAAGTAAAAAAGTAGTCTTGTTCTACCTTCTCAGCAGTTTTCACACCTGACTAAATAAATAAATAAAAAAACAACATAACAAATATATGTATGTATGTATATGCATAGGGGCCTTTCTGTATGGAGTTTGCATGTTCTCCCTGTGCTTGTGCAGGTCCTCTGGAGTAAACCCATATACATATATATATATATATTTACGCTCTCTTTATATATACATGTATATATGTATTAAGCCAGCTAGGCCCTGTTTGATATTCATTGTTTACCCGGTGCTCTTTTGACAGGGTTTAATTATCTGTTAAAGCAAACTATTACGGCGTCTGCATGGATTAACACAGTAAATGCGATTATGCAAGCAGAGTAGGAGAAGGAAGCAATTGTTTATAGAGTCTGTAGCCTGAAGGAGACAGTTAAATGAATTAGCCATACGCAGATATTGAGGCTAAGGGTTGTTTGAACTTGCACTCAGCTGCTCCATATGTGTGATGTGTGCTGAACATAGCAATTCTATCATGATTTATTGTAGTAGTTTGACCACTGCCTTTCCTTATTCCGGGCTGAATGTGAGCTGACTCCTGAGTTCTGTTCCTCTTACTGAACATTTGGGATGTTTAGCATCAATTGCAAGTGTTAAATGACAACACTGTTGTATCCTTCTAAGTACAAACAGTAGAACTGCATTACTAATACTAGTAAAAGTGAAAAAAATCTGTTCAGTATCAATACTACAGTCTGTAATACAGTCGTATTGCAGTCGTAATTAGGCTGAGAAGCCCAGGAGGTGTGTTTTGTTACACAGATGCGGAGCAGGCATCCGTCTTTTTCAGCTTTATATGAAACCAGTGCTTATGCATCTCACCTGGTGCTTGCTTCTCTTCGGGTCAACCGGTTACTTGCATTTCCTTTGTTTTTTAGACTCTTGTCCAGGGGGGCCGGGCCCAGTGAGGTGTAGAGTATTTCTGGCTATCACTTTGACCCATAGCGATTGCCCAGATGTCTGCGCACCAATGAGAGAGAACGTTGGATACGTATCGTAACCCAAGATTGAATTGGGCGCAGCCCTCTGGGCTGTGGGCCCCACTGGTCCCTTGAGCTGGCTGAAGAAAAGACCGGTTCGTTTCTTAGGGAAGAGCTTGCCTGAACCGCCGCCTTATATATGGGAGCTGCAGACGTGTGGGACACTCGGTTCAAGGGGCAAGGGGAACAAATTTCTCTTCAATGCGCAGGCGTGAAGAGGGGATATGACCCATAGTGACAGCCCAGAGGGCTGTGCCCAATTCACAGAATCTTGGGTTACGATATGTAACCAACGATTTTCATCATACGTAGCTATTATCTAAAGCAATTGATTTTTTTTCATAATTATTGTGTACTAACTTGACTTGATCTGTATTGTTTCTTTTGATTTGTAAAGCATTTTTTAACAAATTGATTTTATAATATCATTAAATACAGTATTTTTTCTATATATATAATATTTTTCACTTGTTTTAAAAATAAAGGTTTAGAATATAAAAAGGTTTTTATTATATAATGGAATTTTGTAATATAATATAAATACTGTGGTCCTCATTTACAGGCAAATGAGGACCTTTACCTTTTACCTAGATTTTGCTGACAGTTATTGGTAATTCTACTTTAATAGGCCTTTGAATTCAGGATTGTCAAGTGATTATGCGAGGTCACTGGTGCAAAATCATATTCTCTAAACCACTAATACAGTCCGTACAGATTTAGTTTGGAAATATATTTTGTGTAGAGTATCTATGTACTATAATTTTGCCATCTTTGGTTTGTGCTCTGTACTTCAAAATGATCACAGTTTTTGTTAAATATGAGATACAAATTTTATATAAAGTAAAAACTGTAACATTAAGTCTAAATCTTTATGACTAAAAATTGTTCAGGGTGTCCAGTTGTTTTTGCAGATGCAAATCAGGCACTGATAGACAAGATACACAAATGTTTAAGATTTACTTATATGAGAGACATGGTTTCGTTGATAAGGACAAGAAAAACAGTCTTTGTTTTATTTAAAACTGGTTAGGGTTATTGTCAAAGTTGTATAAAAACCAATACAAACATCTGATCTGATCTGTGAAATATAATGATACCATATACTACATGTAAATTTAAAGTACTGTATTAACCTCTGCAGAAAGTATCATAAGCACAAGAGGACTTACGTTACTCCACAGTTTTCATTGCTGATGCTGTCATTGTCTCACCAACACTCTCTCTCCTCTTCTGTTGTAGGTGGATGGTCATGTTGGCATCAATACTGTGACTTCACTGTGAAGTCATGCATGGTGGTGTGGCATGACGCATTGGAACAAGCTATAGTTTCCCCAACTTCACCTGGTGCTGTGCAGACTTTCTTCTAGCTCTCTCTTTGTTTTGAACTTTTTTTTTTTTTTTGCTAGTGAAAATAAAAAGTGCCAAAATGGAGACTCTTTCCCAGGATTCCCTTCTCGAGTGCCAGATCTGCTTTAACTACTATAGCCCTCGGCGGAGGCCCAAGCTCCTGGATTGCAGACACACATGCTGCTCAGTATGTTTGACCCAGATGCGCAGCAGCCAGAAGGAAATTCGTTGTCCCTGGTGCCGCAGCATCACCAAGCTCCCACCGGGCCTGTCTGTCTCCCAGCTACCAGACGATCCAGACATCGTCACTGTCATCTCTATCCCTCACACCTCCGAGCACACGCCTGTCTTCATCCGCCTCCCAAGCAATGGTTGCTACATGCTTCCCCTGCCTGTGTCCAAAGAGCGGGCACTTGGTTTTTCAGGGGAGCTGGGATGTCACTTCCTGCCTGGCAGTCAGCAGAAGGGGGTAACAGTTGTGACTGTGCCTGAGCAGCAGCCCCTGGGACTGGCTGTAGATCTTGAGGGAATGGGGCTGGAAGGAGGGGAAGTTGAGAGAAGAGTTACTGGCCCAGTGGGAGGAGGAGGGAAGGGCTCTACGTGGTCTGGTGTGTGCACAGTGATCCTGGTGGCATGCGTGCTGCTGTTCCTCCTGGGCATTGTGCTGCACAACATGTCCTGCATCTCCAAGCGTTTTACTGTCATCTCCTGTGGCTGAGTGTGGGGGGAGGACACCCACAGACCCTCTGGTATCCCTGCCTTTCCTCAGTGTGGGTAAGAAGATGGGACTAAACTTGCATCATGGCCATCCAAGGAAACTACATAGCTATGTAGAAAGACAGATGAAGAAGAAGTGGACAGGAAGGAGAATTACATGTGGTCTGTCATTGTCTCATTATTTTTTGTATTTGAGTGACTAAAATTAAAACACACACACAAACCTTAAATTTCCTCTTGTCCAGCAACATATTGGCCCTGAAAATCCTGCCATTCACTATTTTCTCTTTTTTTTTTTTTTTTATACAAGCTGCCTTTGGGAATAAGTCCAGATACATTTTTGACCAGTTGATATGTTTTGGACTTGGAGCCTGACATTCACTCTCTGAGTTGTTGGGATGCTTATTTAGTCTCTGGTTTATAGAGGTACATCAGTTATCCTGTTGTTGTTTAGCTTAGTGTAAGATCCAAGTGCTGTGTTTACTGGTGGCACAGCCGTACACACAATCTGGACATGGCTGCTCAGTTCTTTGATGCTGTGGGAATCAACTGTGCAGGTTCCAGCTCTGTTTGAATCACTGATGAAATCAACCTGATGAACAAACTGTTTCTGCGATGCAGTTAATGAGAGGGTTGTTGTTAAAAAACACAAACCATGGACTGAAATGGAATTCATAACAGCATATCATGTAGCTAAATTAAAAATTCGGGTAGTACTGAAACAGCTGGTTGATGGGTTTGACACAAAATTAATTACTCAGAAAAGTGCTTATTTTCTCTTCTCAGTGAAAAAATCTTTAGATTGTTGGATGATCAAAAGAAGCAAGCTGATAGCATTACTTGCTATCCCTAGTCACATGGGCACATAGAACTTAATATTAATAAGTCAATTAAAAAAATGTCTGTATTAAAGGACTATCAACCTTTTTCTTTCCCACAAAAACGATAATGCCACCAGTTGCTATCATATTTTGAATGTAGTGGAAACGTTTGTGCAATCCTTTAGTAGATGCCTGCGGTGCCAGTAATGTACAGGCTATCTGAAATAAACAAACAGCACAAAACAGAACTGTTTCATAACACTGTATATAGATTGGATGACAGAAATCAATTTTTTTAAAGTGATGTTTTGACATTTTAGGGAATAAGCTTGTATCAATTGCTTTCTGAGAATGAGATGAGAAGCTTGATACTTCTCTCATGCCTAGCCATTATGTATGCTGCAAGAGCTAGGAAGTGGATATATCTAGTTTGGCTCTGTACAAAAATTACATATAAATGAAATATTTTCCCACTAGCACATCTAAAGCTCATTAAATAATGATAATGTAATATATTAACTTTGTTTGATTTGTAAGCTAATGGTTTGTTACATGCTTCCATAGGTCCATTTTGGAAGACCTCTGGTGTATTTGCAATAATTAGTGTTTGTAAAGAGTTTTTTTTTTCTTCTGAATATTGTAGAGAATCAGGTTACTTCGACCTACTAACAGTCCTAATGCTAAACATTATAGCCCCAGCTATATATTATATAGCTGCATGTGACAAACAATAGTGTGAGGTACCAATTTTCTCATCTAACCCTTGCAAGAAGCAAGTAAGCATATTTCCCAAAAGGTCCAATGACTCCTTCAAATAAAAATACAGGAAAATATTCATGCTCTGCAGAAGCTGTAATAAGGGAACATTTGAGCTTCTAGCTTCTCCTTTCCCGCTAACCTTCACATTGCATCAATTTTTATTTTTTGCAGTGGATGCTTAATGATTTATCCTTTATTGATTAATTTCTTATTTGTCAATTGGCACTTTTCCCAGCAACAAAATAATGTGTGTTTTCTGTCTGTGTAATGGGTCAGTAACTGGTTAGTAGGGTGGGTGCTGCAGGGGTTCCTATTAATGATAGCTGTATTGATTTATATTGTTTTGAATGTCTCTAACATCTGCTCTGATGGATGCTTTTCTTTTCACTTTCACTTTTCTATGTTGAAGCAAGCAATGCATCTGTATACTGTACTGATAAAGCAATCAAGTGTACCGTACACACAAACAGGGTGAACTCTTGTATTGCAGCCTCATCATGTACAGAATGATTGTATTTTCTTTTGTTTTTCTGTTTTTTTTTTTTTGTTGAAATGTTTGACTATGTTAAGATTTTGATCTGGGGCTAGGAAACTCTCTATGTGATTGCTCTTAAAGAAACAAATATGTCAGTTTATTTAGATTAGTGGGCAAGACTCACTAGTGACACAACTTGAGGAATGAACGTATAAAAGAAAAGGTTGGTATTACCATATAAAGTATTATATGTTGAAGATAAATTAGAAGTTCCTTTCTTTAAATAAATGTATTGACATGTTCAACAGAATACTGCAGGCAAGTAGGCAGAGGCCTGATATTATCATCTGCTGAAAAGTTAAGCAGACAACACCACAAGGTTCCTAGAGTTAGCCCCATGTACAGCCAGTCTTCTCAGCTGCCTTGGGAAGTGGATGGATGAAGATTAAGGCTTAAAAGTCATATAGTCAATTTTGATAAGGAAAGGAGGGAAGATTGACAATACAGTAGTTTTCGCAAGAGGAGAGGAAATCCCCCTGCTAGTGGATCAACCTATCCAAAGCCTCGAGAGGTTGTATATATCAAAGCTCTCTGACAGACAGATGGGAAGACTGGCACAGAGGCAGCTGGCAGATGGGCTGGCAAGGATTGCTGCATGAATTTTGCTCTTGGGGAAATAGAATATTTGGTGCAACTTTGTTCATATTTTGTCATCATGTGATGTGGACACTGAAAGTGTGTGAAATAACATCATCAGTAGCCAGCAGGATAGATGACATCCCCAACACATAGATCAGGAAGTTGTTGCGGAAGTTGCCTCCACAGCTACTTCTCCAATTCAAGCATCTTTGTTAAGAACATGTTGAAACTTCCACTGAAAACCATCAACTTTGTGTACAGGCAAGAGAAAATCTGTCTTGTCCCTGAGCAAAGGAAATCCTTGGACCAGATCCAATGTGGACGTCTAGACAGAAAGACGTGTAGGGCTGAGGCAGAGAAAGACCAAGCCATCTGCACGATGCAGCACAAAGAGATCCTGGGAAGAGTACAACACAATCTGACATAAGTGGGGAGGGAAGAGCCAGAGCAATTCTGCTCCAGAGCGACAAGGAAGCAAAGGAAGACCATGGTCATGGAGGAGTCACATGGGTAAAATAGGAGCATTACCTAATTTAAGAATGGTCCCTGTGCCAGCAAGGATGATGACATTTGGAAAACTCTCCAAGCCTGGCTCAGCTTGTTGATAAGGGCATTTTAGGGAACACATCCTTCAGGGTGCGAGGTGGCAGCTTTAAATGGCAGCACAACCCGTGGAGCAGTTGGAGAAGTGGAGGGTGGGGGCAAATAAGTACATGAGTCACTATTGAATGTTGCTTCTTTTCATCATACCAGGAAAGAACCAACAGAAAAAGATGAAAAACAAGGAAAAACAACATCCCTCCTTAGGCCTAGAAAGGTGTTTGATATGAGGAAACGGCTAGATTTCCCAGGAGAGATCATACAGGCCACTGGGAAACCAGATGTCCTGCTGATTAGCAGCCAGGATGGTTGGCATCATCAAACTTTTAGGAGGAGGGGTTACTGGCTCCAGTTCATGTACTTAGAGGGAGCAGTAGAGTGCAATGAATGGCTGTATTGCAACCATCCAGTGAAAGTGAGCTACAGGAGCGTTGTGTGCATATCAGCAATTCAGCGACTCCAGGCTGTTGTAAGACTAGTGAGAGACAGCAGAGGGCCATTAAAGTATTGGTTGAGGATGCTAGAAAGGCATGATACTGGTTGGGAGTATAGAGGAAGGACATACTCTGGGGCTTAACGTTTCCAACTGGTCACCCACAGGGAGATGTTCTGGTTTGGGAGTGAAACATCAGTGAACAGTGGCTCCAGCTGATGACCCTGAAGCTGATTTTTCCCTCTTTATCACAAAAGTCTTTTTAGTGATTTAAGTCAGAATAAAAACATTCAAAACAGCTCAAGTCTTTTTGAACAAAGTTATTCTGTATTCTGGCTACAGTGGGGTAACTGTTTTCTTATATGCAGTAAGCAACAAAGTTAAGCTTAGCTGAACTGGTTCATATGGGACACGCTGCAAGTTGCAGCTCCTGTTGCCACTATATGACTGTATTGCAAGCCCCCTTGCAGTTTGGCAATCTTTGTTGAGACAGTTTAACGGTTTAGCAGTGTGAGCTCTGTGAGATTGAAAAATTTGTTAATTTGAAGTAGATTTCTGACAGAGGTTCCCCTGAGGTGAAAGAAAAGAAGAACAAAGAAAATGCTAGTCAAATAATAATTCCATGCCTTTAAAGCATACTTTGTAAGTTGTAAATAACATTTACTAAAGTCAACAGCAGCACTTTCGCCTGAATTTGATGTAAAACCGCTGACAGAGTTCATTATAACTAGAGTAAAAAAAGTAGCTGTTAAAGGGTTGTTGCTGTTGAATGATGCTGAAACTTCACTTTCTCCATTCATAATTAACTTGAGTATTGAAATAAGGAGCAATAAAACCTGAACTATTTGCATGACTATTACAGTCCAAACATATATTTGCTAATATATGAGATTAATGATCCAAAAGGAGGAATGCAAACGTTGGATACACCATTTTCCTGCCATTTCTGTTACACCTATTCATATTTTGCAATGTAGAATTAAACACTTCTTCCCTGAAATATCAGTAAAGGTAAAACAGACTATTCTTAATCACTTGATCTTTTAGAAAGCAGCTTGTTCTTGTCATAATTTGACCTTTTTATCCTTTCAGGTATGGCATTTGCTTGTAATTTGAAAGAATATCCTGTTCTGAATCTCCTTTCTGTCCTTTACGATAATTGTTTGTCAAATTCAGTAACTGCCATGTACAGCATTTTTATATAAATTTAAGGAGCAACAACTAGAGAAGCATAGAGAGGCTTGTCATTTCTGTGTGTTTGTAGTGCTGTGAAGTTCCTGTTGTAGTTTCCTGTTTGTGTCAGGTCTGCGATAACAGACAGAAACAGCAGCTGTTTTTGGTAAACTATTAAAGCTAATGCTCTGAATCTGAACTAGGTCTCAAGCCATCATTATTTAAAAATTTTAATGGTTTTTAAAATAAATGTTTTATTTACATTCCAAGGATATTTTTCAGCTCTAAAATAAATGTTCTGATGTAAAGGAAAAAAAAAAATGGTATTCACTGTTGAGGCTGAAACCAAAATAACCTCACAAACATATTTTGAAATAGCAACAACATCAATAATAATAATAATTAATAATAATAGTTATACAACCTTTTCATTGCAGCTCATTAAGTTTTATTGAGTAATTAACAATTTAACCCAAATAGTAAAAGAAAAAAAAATTGTGTGGTGCACTGTAAACAATGCTGTTTCCAGCAACCAGTTTTTGCAATTATGGCCAGTGTAAGTGGCGATGGAGGCAAAGTGGCTACTTGAAGCTGGGGATAATTGGAAAAATAAACATGAGCTATATTTTTGACATTGTGAATTGATCTTTAAGCTTGCTCTTGTGATGAGTGAATTCTCCATTCTCCAGTCCAGTTTCTAAATATGGAAGCCACTATTTGGTGGTCTGCCAGTCCACTTGCAGTGTCATTGTCCTCCATCAGACAGTAAAGAGACGTGTCATCTGACAGAGCCCCATAATGTCGAAGGTCTTCAGCATCTCAGGGTTAAACTCCTCTGTACTCAGTGCTTTGCTGCTGAGAAGCTTCTCAATTCAATTCCATTTTATTTGTATAGCGCCAAATCACAATACAATCATCTCAAGGCACTTATACAAAAAACAAAAAACCCAACAAATCCCTTATAAGTAAGCACTTGGTGACAGTGAAGAGGAAAAACTCAATTTAACGGAAGAAGAAACCTCCAGCAGAACCAGGCTCAGTTTGGGCGGCCATCTGCCTCGACCGGTTGGGGTGAGTGGATAGAGCAGAGAGAAAAGAACAGCAGCAATAAACAACAAACAGACACTGCAGGTTGGTGGAGCCAGTAACTGCACATCAGCAATATACAGGAGGGTTAGGGTAGGGGAGCTCAGTGCATCGATGGTCCTCGGGCAGGAGCTTGATAGCTAAAGGCTCTGCCTCCCATTCTGCTTTTGGAAACTCTGGGAACCACAAGTAGACCCGCATTCTGAGAGCGAAGTGCTCTATTGGAATAATATGGTACTATGAGCTCTTTAAGGTATGAAGGAGCTTGATTATGAAGGAATTTGTATGTGAGAAGAAGGATTTTAAATTCTATTCTGTATTTTATAGGGAGCCACTGAAGAGAAGCTAATATAGGAGAAATATGATCTCGTTTGCTAGTTCCTGTCAGCACTCTCTTTATCCCAAAATACAATAATCCTCTTGTAAAAGTAGAAAGTTACTGGTCATCCAGGCCTTTATGTCAGTCAGACATGCTTGAAGTCTGGTTAACTGGTTTATGTTATCAGGTTTCATAGGTAGGTACAGCTGAGTGTCATCTGCATAGCAGTGGTAATTAATAAAGTGCTTCCTAATGACATAGCTTAAAGGAAGCATGTATGAGGTGAACAGAATCGGTCCTAGCGCAGATCTTTGTGGAACTCCATAACTAACTATTGTGCGTGTGGAAGGTTCATCATGGACATGAACAAACTGGAATCTGTCTGATAAATAGGACTGGAACCATTTTAATGCTGTTCCTCTGATACCAGTCACATGCTCCAGTCTCTGTAATAAGATGCTGTAGTCAATAGTGTCAAATACAGCAGGGCAAGTATAGAAACGAGTTCATTATCTGAGGCTAGGAGAAGCTCGTTAGTGACTTTTTAACAGAGCTGCTTCTGTACTATGATGTGCTCTAAATCCTGATTGAAAATCTTCAAATTGTTAATTCATGTGTAAGTGGTCTGATAGTTGCTCAGCAACAGCTTTTTCAAGCATTTTAGAAATAAATGGTAGGTTGGATATTGGTCTATAATTAGCCAAGACTCCTGGATCAAGACTAGGCTTTTTGAGTAAGGGTTTGATTACTGCAAAGGCCTCAGAAATGTAGCCTGATACTAGAGATAAATTTACCAAGTCTAATAAAGATGAGTTAATTAATGGCAGGGTGTCTTTAAGCAGTCTAGTTGGGATGGGGTCTAAGAGACACGTTGACGGTTTATATGAAGCAACTACTGATGTGAATTCAGAGAGATCGATGGGAGAGAAGCAGTCTAAACATAACTGAGGTCTTACAGATGATTCAAGAGTTACTGTAGTAGAAGATTAATTTATTGCAGCTATAGGAAGCATCTGCTGAATTTTATCTCTAATAGTTGTGATTTTATTTGTAAAGAAACTCATAAAGTCATCACTGCTGAGAGCTAAGGGAACACTGGGCTCAACAGAGCTGTGACTTTTTGTCAGCCTGGCTACAGTGCTGAAAAGAAACCTGGGATTGTTCTTATTTTCCTCTATTAGTGATGAATAGTATGCAGTTCTGGCTTTACGGAGAGCTTTTTTATATGTTGATAGACTGTTTTTCCAGACTAGATAAAATTTTTCTAAATTTGTGGAATGCCACTTCCTTTCCAGCCTTCGTGATGCTGCTTTAAGGTACAGATATGTCAACTGTACCATGGAGCTAATCTCCTCTGATTCACTAACTTCTTTTTCAGAGGGGCCACAGTATCAAGAGTTTCACACAGTGAGGTTACAGCACTGTCAACAACATGATCAATTTGGTGATGACCTTCTCAACTACCTCAGAGAACTCTGCCACAGATGAAATGAAATTTGCCATGAGTCCTCCTCAGATTACAGATTATTTGGGTTCAGGAGTACCTCTTATATCCTTCCACTGCCTGAGGTACAGATGGTATTTTCAGATACAGCCTTTGTCAAGCCCTGCTTCTGTGCTGAGTCATCAGATGGTTTTCCAGAACTTTCTTGCGGCCAAGTCTCAATAGCCTGTTTAAACTTCTCCCACACCAAGGTTTCACAGCTGCATCTCTTTTGACTCTTTTGTTATTTTTGAATATCTCAAAATCTTGAAGATAATGAGAAAAAACTTGGTAGGTCTCTTCCTTGTGGCAGTCCCCACATGATGTCTGTGTCTGCCCCTGGAATTTCATGCTCTGAGGACAGTGGGGGGTGCTACAGTTAACTAATATACAGTATGTTTAAATGGGACATCCTGTTGACATTAAAAGTTTGATAAACCATAACTCATCAACGGATCCTTTTATTTCAAACAAACTTGGGTGACTTATTACATTTCTACTGTGTTCAGTTATAGCAGGGTGTCATGCTAGCTAACATGTAGTGCTGAGCAATAAAAACTGTCATTATAAATCATTGTCATTATACAATCATTATATACTTTATCATAGTTGCAAATAGAGAAAACCAAGGCAGTGGACAAAAATGTGCGTTGCACAGCTGAAAATCAAAAGGACGTAAGAGGCTCTCGCATTATTGTGTTCTGTCAGTGCAAGCACAACTAAGCAAGGAAATATCTCGCCCCAAAATACTGGTACCATTACCACTTGTCTGAGGTTATTTTCCCTGTTCAGATAGTTTAATGTGAATTGTTTCAGAGGCTTGAATCATCTGGCTCTATCCAGTGGCTAACTATTCTCCTTAAAATAAAAGAAGATAAAAAAAAACAGCTCACAGCAAGAGAGGAGGCACTCCTTGTCCAGGACATGGAGCACTTTTCATATGTATTTACAGTATTGATAGAGCCATCCATCCATTCATTTTCTATACCTGCTTATTCCTAATCAGGGTCACAGGGATCTGCTGGAGCCTATCCCAGCTCTCTTTCGGGTGGAAGGCAGGGGTCCACCCTGGACAGGTCAATTCTTAAAATGACAATCGTAGGTAAATAGATAGGTGAAGATGTACAGTAGAGAGTAGCAGAGTATTTCTGCCACCATAAAAACTTTTCTTGTTATAGCCAGATGCCAATTTATTCACTTTTCCAAAAAACATATCATTATAGCACCACTATCTTGTTATATCACACAACTTCTCTCTATATTCCAAAACCTGTGTATCTCATTAAAACAGATATTTCAGATGTGATTCATGTCTCTTGTTTATTTTGACCATTCTGTCTGACTTCATCCAGTCTGTCATGAACTGATCCATGTTTTGTCATTTCCTACATTATTTTGAAATTTCACTCATCAGTCATAGAGATGTCAAGTTACTTCCTGTCAGTCTATTATCCACGTGGAGCTAGTTATGCTGGTCCAATTAGTGTCAGTCAACCATATATATATATACAATAGCTCAGATCCATACCAGTTGCCAGTTTGCCTGAGCTGTTACTTATGTTCAATCAGCTTACCAGCCTTCCATAGTTTCGTCAAGATTACTTGTGTATGACCTGTTCTCTCGTATTGGATTATCCCTTTTGTCTTTCGTCTGGATACTTTTGCCTGTTGGACTGATATTCTGGTATTGAACATTACTGCCCGATTTTGACTCTCCCTTACTCGTCTTGTGGACATTAAATCTTTATTATACCCAAGTCTGTCTGGCTGTGCTTTTGGGTCTGTCTGGTTGTGAGTGCTAACAAAGTCATCAGATGCCCTTAATCTTTTCTTCTGGTTTGTGTTTTCCTACTTCCACTTCCCCTGCTGTAAGCCCTGATCTTAAACGCCTACTCACACACCTGTTTTTAGTTTCCTTGTTATCTTCTCAGTATTTATCTTTGTCGCTTCCATCTGCATCCTGCTGATGTTTGTGTTTTGCTTATAACTTATGTATTTGCCTAATTACCCAAACCTGCCTGCTGTCTTTCCCGTTGGCTCATACCGGTACCATGACATAGGCAGGTCTTAGACAAGCACTGTGATATCGCATTGGTGCTAATGAGAGGCGCTCAAATGAATGCACATTGCCCTAATTTATCTGCCTGGTGCATGCTACAGTGTCTGGAGGTGGTGGGTGATAACCCATACAGGTGCACAGACAAAACAATAGCAAGCAAATTGCACAGCAATACATAAAATAACGTTTTGATTATCATGCTGTTTGTTTATTAATCGTCTTAAATGACTACTCAATGCTGGATAGTCCTAAGATTGACATTGTTTCTCATTTTAACACCATATGTAAGTTTGTGTATTTTCATTATATGCTGCTATACTGTACATAACATATAAGTTAAATGAATTGTTAATAAAAACAAATATCTGGTAAAATAGTAAATAATTTATGTAGTAAATGTAGATTCTTTTCTGCCTCCTCTGCCATTTCCCTCAGTGCCCTCTTACACTTCTTGCCAGATGCTCCAGTGTAACCTCTGCAGCCAATTTCCACTGGTAAGGTGAGGGCCATCCACCTAGCCTGGGAGCACGCAGCTGCCAGCTCAAATGCGGCCTCCAATCCCTCCTCTCATGGTACAGTCAGTTCAACCATGAAGACTGTCTTAGCAAGGGTGGACCAAAGGATGATGTCAGGCCGTAAGGAGGTTTGGGTGATCTCAGCGGGGAACTTCAACTGCTTTTCAAGATCCGCTGCCATCCTCCACTCCCCTCCTGGTGATAGGAACGACCACTCCTTTTGGCTGCTGCTTCGACCCTCTTCCCCTTGCCGGAGAAAATGGATCCGGCAGGAGCAGAGCTGGCAGCTCTCCTCTGAGCTGTACCACAGGTGGATGTTCTGAGGACTGGGAAGGATGTCATATGTCACCCTTATAAGGAAGCTAGGTCTTGCCTTAGGCATCTTCCACATGTTAGCCTATGTGATATTCCTCTCAGTGACCGCCTCCCAGGTTGTCCATCTACCTTGTTGGAACTGGCTCAAGGCTCTGACCTTATACCGCCCGTCCTCCATTTTCATCACTTCAGTGATCACCAGGTCTTTCCTCTCCTTCCTTGATGCTTTGGACCACATCCTGGGTGCAGTTCCCCATCCAAGGCCTGTCCTTCCTGACTGGGGCCACGCGACTATCTCTCGGTGGCTTTAGTTGATTTGTGGCCTGGTCCACTGCCTGTGAACCAGGACAGGTTGATGCACAAGGAGCGGGATTTCCTCACCATTCACCAAGAAGATGTTGTTGTCATTCCTGGCACCCTTACGTATTGAGAGGCTGCGCGATTTAGCTGGATTAGCCGCTTGAGGAGTCTAGTGGTGCACGCAGCCATCTGCAGGAGGGTGGTGACATCGTCCATATAGCTTCTCAGGGCTGGGAGTCTATGGCCCGATTTGAAAACAAAACATTAATTTAATAAATCTAGTTAAATCAGCATGTATATGCTGAATAAGTTTCATTAAAATAAGGTCTATGTAATATGCTGTAACTGATGTGACATATGAAGTTAGCTTTTATCATGTATCTTTTTCTAGTAGCCATTATTTTTTTATAAAGTGATTCATTTTAACATCAATAATGTCACATCATAACACACTGACCACCAATAAAAATATCATTCAGAACTTATTGATTAAAAAAAACTGATCTCTTGACTTTGGTAACTCCAGAGATATTATTGCAACTTGTTGCTGATCATAGACCTCTTCCACTTTACCATCTGCCTTGAAGTGTAAATCTAACGTTTATTCATATTGTCTTTGGACATATTCCCATGTTAGTTAGGTCACACATCATTGGACTGACAGTAGATTCTAAGTAGATGCACCAACTACAACTCTACTATAATGCAATATCCGATCAGAGGAACAACATAAATGAACAAATCCAGTACTTACTTTTTCAGTATGTGACAGACACCATAGACAGGTAGAACTGTATGTAATGTCATAATATCCAAACACCTTTTTGATCACCTGTTGATAAACCTGTTTTGAGACAACAGCATGATAAACTGCTGGTTTAACCTGCCACAGACACCAGTAACCTGAAACGTTTCAATGCATATAAAGTAATAATTCATCGCTGCATGGTTATTTATACTTTTCATGCCATATGATAGGAGAAAACAGTGAAAATGCTGTTAATCAGGGATCCACACACTGCTCTCCTGTCTGTGACTCTTATTTTTTGTGTTGTTCCTGTGGTCTCGGTATTGGTTTTCTGTAGCTTTATGTTTTCATTGACGTTTATTGCTTTCATCTGGTTCTGGTTGGTTTTTGTGCGCGCTGTTCCTTGTTTCCCCTCCCCTCTTCTCTCTCTCCATGCATGTGTATATGTTCTGTGTTGACTGCCAGGAAATGAGACACACCTAAATCTCATTGAGCCATCAGAGGGAGCCCTTATAAGACAGCACTTTACAAAACACATCTTTGCCAGATTGTACTGTGACTTTGGATGGTAATGGTAGTCTTGCCATGCTCCCTGTGTTCTCTAGACGTTCCTGTTGTTCTGTCCCATATGCCTGTTTCCCAGTGTGTGCTACTCAGCTGTTCTGTGTTTTCTGGATCCCTGTTTCCCAGCTCCTGCCACTCACCTGCTTCTACTCCCACAGTGCAGTGATCACATGCCTAATTCAATTTTCATTTTTGGGAAGATTTTAAAATGACAGAACAAATTAACTATAATTTTGATATATTGACTTAAAATAATTTACATATTATTTACTATTAATATCAATGGAACACATGTCTTTTATAACTGTCATTAGAGTTTTCTGTCTGGGCCAATAATCCTTAACACCCATGTTTATTCATCTTTTGCTCATGTTTAAAGGCAGGCATGCCATCTATTAGCTGTATCTGTGTTCTCTCATGCTGTATTATAAGATTAAAGTGTAATTACATGTTGTTTGGCCGTCTAAAAATAGTTTATCTTCTGATGTGCCTTTTACAAGAGGAAACTCATAAATGCATGTTTCCTGCATTCCAGTGGAAAGAACTGCTCATGGGTTTGTCCTGTTGTTCAAGTGAAGAAAGGAACAGAAGCAGCTTATTACACTTTAGTCCTTAAACTGTAGGTTTTTTTAAGTATAAATCTATGAAATGAACATTTGAAACAGAAATCAATTTCACACATGAAGCACAGGTGTATCCAAAAGTTTCTGTCAGTTTGAGCACAGCGGAGATGATGTTTTCGATTCTCACTGGACCCACTGAAATCTGTGAATGTGAAAGAAAGACTTTTTAAAAACGTTTTTCTGAAATAGCATATTTTAGGGCTATGAGTACACACATCTTTTGCTTACCTTTCCTCACATGTGCTGACTGACAGCAACTGTTTTCAGGTCGGATGTAAATGTCAGACCAAGATATGCCCGTGAAATCGGTGTGTTTAAGTATATACATATATACATATAGATAATTCCCTTTTTAATAATATATTTAGCAAACATATGATGTAAACAGTTTTGTAACATGGAGGGGAGCTGTGAAATGCTCTTGTGGCAAAAGTACAGACAGTCTGTTCTCTTTCCCATAGCATCAGATACAAAAACTTTGTCAAGGAGCCTTTTATTCCCATACAGACACTAAATGCTGTCTTTGGCATCTGCATGAGATCCACATTGTGTCTGTTCCTAAACTTAAGTACATATTTTTTCCTCTAAACTATTTTGTGCATAAATCCTAACCAAGTAGTTATGGGTATACCTAACCACAAAGACTTTTTTCTAAACCTAACAATGTGTTTTAAACACATGCACTGACACTTTGTTTTGTTTTGTCCAGTAGCATCCTTATATGATACCGTGGGATAAGAATGTGTTGACTTAGATGTGGTCTGCCAATCTGGATGCAGTGTACAGGAAAGGGCAGAGCTGCCTCTTCTTCTTGAGAAGGCTTGGTTCCTACATAGTCTGCAGTGACACGGCAAGGACACTGTTCTATGTTGCTGCCTGCTGGGGGAGCGGCATTACAGACAGGAACTGTAAGCAAATGGGCAAATTGGTGAAAAAGGACAGTTCTGTGCTAGGCAGAGGGCTGGACCCTCTCAGAACTATGGTGGAGCATCAGATATAGAGGAAGCTGCTGGCTATAATGGGCAATGATAAACACCGCCTCCACGACATCCTGACAGGACAGAATAGCAGCTGCAGTGGGAGACTCTCCTCACTGTGCTGCAGAACTGAGAGGTTGAGGAGATGCTTTGTCCCCACAGCCATTCGGCTTTTAACATAAACTGTTGATATTGTGTATAGCAACATTTTTGTGTAAAGTAAATATAAGAGCATTTGTGATGAGGATGCCAAAGCTGTTACTGTAACCTAACCTACACCCAATTCTATAATTAACCTTAAAGTCTTAACTTTCACACAAGGGTGTGAAAAAGCTAGTGTCCTCATTCTCCCAAAGTAGCATCACTTCAAGAGTATTATGCTCATGCTGGTCCTCTCAAAGATAGATACTGTTGATAGAGTGCAGTCAGTTGTTTCTAAGGTATAACGAGTGCTACAGATAATATGCACACTTTTATGCACTGATATTCAGATTATTATTATGTGATTTAATGACTAAAATTTGCAAGTAGCGTAGACTGTAATTTTAAATCGTTAAACAGAGTGTATTTACTTCTTGTTTCCGATGTGCCTGGATAGGTTGCAGCCACTTTGCAACCCTGCACAGAATAAACATGAAGGATGGATGTAATAAAGTGACAGCTGAAATCTCATACACCATATAAATAATCTCAGCATAAAATATTGATTTATGATTTTTTATTTATTTATTATTTTTTTATTTGAGGGAACTTGAAGTCAAAACAATGTCCTGACAAAACCAACTGTGTGCAGCGTTAAAATGTTTTCAGGCATCTGAGGTGGGTACAGCCAAGGAGGCTGATGACTTTGACAGTGGGGAATTTAGAGAAAATGGCTGGCCTAGTGCTTTCTCCACAACTGATGGATTAGACAAGCCAGAGCTGTGCTGTGAAGAAAAGCAGCCCATCACACACTGAGCAAGCCTCACTGCATGGTTCATTTTGACTGGGAATGAAAGAAACAAGGAATGTGTGCATTTTGTGTGTGTGTGTGTAGGGGTCTGCCTGTGCATGTGTGTGCATAATTTTGCTGGTCTGCCTTTATGATTGTGAGCATAAAGATGCACTGCTTGCAGAAATTTCCTTGCAGCCCCGGTGTGATGATGGCACAATAAAAGTTTCCGCAGTCAATACCCCAATTTAACCCAATAATTTGCACAGGCCCAAACATTACTGGAAGTATCTGAATTAATAATTGCCTGTATAAATAAAACCAGCGATGGGACAGTCAAGGAAATACATTGCAAGTGACATGGAGAAAGCGCTCTGCTCCTTCGGTGGCAGCAAAATTAATTTCAGTTTATGCTTCTTTGAACGTCCAAACACACAAACTGGTGAGAGTGTATCTGTGTGACGGAAAGTGCAAACTTAATCCAGAACCACATTCCTCATGTAAAAATATGCAAATGTATATTTCTACCACCTGCAGCAAAATGTTCTCTTCCAGCAAAATTGATCCTGCCACCTGCTATCAGCTCATTTTACGGCACTGTCACCACTGATGGCAAATGATCTTTGCCACAAATCAAATTAAAAAAAACAATCTAATTAATGATGAAGTGTTTTGCTAGTAGAAAGTTAATTTAAACACCCTTCTGGGACCTCTAAGGGGCAACACTGTCTTCAAAGTCTCTACAAGGTCTTTCTCAATTCAGGAGAGAAGAGGAAAGAAATGATATGGCAGGATTTGTAGCTACCTAAGACTACAACTGGTGAAAAGTAAGAGTTTAGCCAGATTACTTTTATATTTTTATTATAGTCTTTTAGTTAACAGATAAGAAGCACAACCTCAAAACTAGGTGGACTCAGCTGAGGGAGGACTATCTATCTATCTAACTAGATAATATCAAAAGTATTATCTGATCAGAATGGTCACACAGCAAAGCAGAGAGGAAGGCTACTTTCATCCATCCATCATCTATACCTACTTATTCCTTAACCAGGGTCCCAGGGATCAGCTGGAGCCTATCCCAGCTCTCTTTGGGTGAAAGACAGGGGTCCACCCTGGACACGTCCCCAGTCCATCACAGGGCCACATAGAGACAAACAACCTCACACACTCACACTCACTCCTATGGGCAATTTAGAGTCACCAATCAACCTGACATACATGTTTTTGGACTGTGGGAGGAAACCAGAGTACCTGGAGAAAACCCACACAAGCACAGGGAGAACATGCAGACTCCACACAGAAAGGCCCCTGATGGGTTTCAAACCAGGAACCTTCCTGCTGTGAGGCAATAGTGCTAACCACTAATGCACCGTGCTGCCCTGCTTTTCATCATTCGTTTTTTTACTCTATTTTTTCACAATCAGTAAATGAATACCACTGGGTAGATTTACCAGTGAGTTTCATGAAGAAGTATAATTATCAGCTTGTGCTTATATGCATGTTTAGGTGCACATCTGTCAACATATAATAGAAATAAAGGGTAAAGCCGTTTTAAGGAGTTTACCAGGAAAACCATATAAAACTCTACAGATTAATTTAAAAAAATTTGTCTGCAAGTAAAATATTTCAGAAACATAGAATGTGTACACATCAAGAACCCCTACCTCGCTCGTAAAATCAGTCATTTGGGAAGGTAAAATGGGTCACCAAATCATTCAGCTTAATAAATAATGAATAAATAAAAAAGTCTATGTATATAAAGTCTATGTATATTGTTATTTAGGTTGGAGAATTTGTTACATCTTTCATTTTCTTGGCTGTGTAGTGTTTAACGATCCTGAATACCTTGCACTTTAGGCCATGTGATAAATTATTTCAACAGGATGAATGAATGAATCAATCAGTGTGAAGTGTTGAATCATGTTCTGCACTACTTCTAGACAAAGAAAGTATTGTGGTAAAAACATATTAAATGTTACTTAAGAAGATCCATAAGGGTCAAATAAAAGCCTTCCCTTTGCCCCCTGATTAACAAATATTGAAAAGATTGGCTCCCAAACAACAGGACCATGTTTTACATGAGCAACATCCTTTAAGCTGACTGCCTATGGGTGTCCCTGCAATAATTTCCATTCTTTCTTGTAGATAAGAAAACAGATATAGGCACTGTCAGAGATACAAGCAGGGAAAAAACATGTCTTTTAAAATCAGTAATTAAGTCAGAAAGTTGAATTCAAGGAGAATCCTGGGAAAAAAAACATGCAGCCAGTGTCAATGGGTGTGATTAACCCTGTGAAGTGTAAAAACATGAGGAAGTCAGGATATTGTCAGTGTCAGAGAGGGATTTGCAGAAGTGAAGCATTAGTGAATCAACAACTGTGTGCACACACTCCTGCAGCCCAGGGAGGAAGGAAGCTGTTTTCACCCAACTAGACTGAAGTTCAAAGAAAAGGATGAGACCTGAATGGAGGAACTGAGTGCTCACCATTGATGAAGTACACCATCTGTTGTTTATTCTCCTTGTTAGCTCGTGGGCATCCTCTGTGAAGAAAATGAGGCAAACACATGGGAGCCACTATAGCCATTCACTTTTCAAGCCCTATTTTGCTTCTGTTTCCATCGTCTGATGAGCTCCTGGTTAGTTTGCACCTGTGAATTATATTTTGAAGTTAGCAGCAGCCACAAACATCTCAACTTTTTTTTTTTTCATATCACATCAACTTGCCGCGAGATTAAACACTGAAAAAACTGTAAGCAGCTCATGATCGTTTTGGCAGTCTGCCCTCCTCATATAAGGCCACAGTGAAAATTTGTCTGCAGGTCTGTTGGTGATTGGAACATGTTGTGCCTCAAATTAGACTGATGTGTGTGATGATTTGTGATGTGTTCCCATGATGGGTGTGTTGGTAGAGTATATAAATAAGTGGGAAAGTGAGGATCACCTTTTCCTGCACTAAAAGCAAAATTAAATCAGATAGTCAGGGTGTTTTAGCTACTGTGGAAATGGAATTATCTCAAATACATGACAGAACTTTAACTGATTCATACATGCACGAATTTAGTCCACAAAGATTTTATTTTATGTATTTATTTATTTTGAGCCCACAACCAGTCATTTTTAGATCAAACCATCGTGGTTACTTGAAAATACCCTGATTAAGATCATTGTGAAAAAAGAAAAGACAAAGTGGATGGAGGTGGAAACAGCACGGAGACGTCTCCACCATCGTCCAGGTGGGCAGCAGAGTTTGTTTCACGTGTGGATGCCAGTCCCAAATGACTGGAGGCACGAAGAGGGGATTTGACCCATAGTGATAGCCCAGAGGGCTGCGCACCAATGAGACAGAACCAGGGAGGACTGCAATATGCATGGGTGAAAAGCTGGAGACTGTGGTGGATCTAGAAATGTATGCTCTTTGAAGACATTCTTAATCTTACACAATAGGAACAAAACCAGTGGGTGAGCTAGTGGGCATGTTGATGGTGTTTCTATCATGCAACAAAGAGCAGACACCAAAAATATCTAAATTGAGAGACAACGAGCTCTACAAATTTTTGTTGAGAGAGCCAAACACTTGCATTCTGACCTATGGCCAATAACCCTAATCTGCATATGTTTGTACTGCATGTGCTACCATCCTGCAGTTCAACACACAGGATGATTAAACAAACTGAAATATGACCACATCAGCAAATGACCTCCACTTGCTCATGTGATCCTCATAGACATGGGATCAGGATGCTGGCGTTGATTGTTCGCTGCTTCTCTGCGCTACTCAATGATATTGAACTGTTGTCCTGATTGGAATAGTTGCTGTTCTTCTGAACTACACAGAAAGCTTATGCATCCAACGGCTGTCAATTTGCCACATTTTGTCTCTGACAACACTACGCTGTTGGTACCGTGTCCGGCTAAGACTAGCATTAGCTGCTGTAAGTTGCCTCTGTCTCCTTTGACGCTATCTTCATGCTCTGTGATCCCCTTCTGTGGAGACAGGGCTCTATTCCTGGGACTCTTGGGGTGGTCCTGTTGCTGTGGTCACCCCCAATGTGCGCCACAGTCGTCCAACTGTGTGCACTGGGTCAGTACACAATTCTACCTGCTTACACCAGGACTACATTTCACCCATCCGGTGCCATGCTCCAATATTCACCATAGCAGCTGCTGGAGCTCAACAACTAAAGCCTCCCACTTGATTTTGAAGTCATTAAACAACTGGGACTTCTCCGTCGACCAAAGAGGCCTATTCAGCTCTAAATAAGTTCTGTCCTCCTGGCTACACTTACCTCGAAAAGGCCTGTAGCATTGGCTGCGGTGGGGGACTTGCTGTAATCCACTGCTCTGATTTGAAACTGTCACCCCTCCCTCTCCCTAAACTCTCGACCTTCAAATGTGTGGCACTTAAATGTAGACACCCACTCTCTATAGTAATACTCCTCATTTACCAGCCACCATAACAACACCCAGCTTTCATTACTGAAATACATGAGCTTTTCTCAACTTCCTGTACATCATCTTCCAGGGTACTGATACTCAGAGATCTGAATATCCATGTGAATACACTCTCAAATCATGTTGCTGTAGAGTTCTTAGAACTTCTGGACCTCTTCAACCTGAAGCAGATTGTTGAGGTCCCCACTCACCGAAAGGGCCACGTCCTTGACCTAGTCATTATCGACTATCCCTATAGAAAATCTCCAAGTGTATGACCTGGCTATTGCCCAATCTCCAATCTCCTCTTTCTATCAAAAGTTTTGGAAAAGGCTGTCACCGCCCAACTACAGGACCACCTCAAAAAACAGAATTTGTTTGAAAAATTCCAGTCCGGCTTCCAGTCCTCCCACAGTACTGACACAGCCCTGATCAGGGTCACAAAATGACCTCAGGATGGCTGCTGATCGGGGCTTCCCATCACTAATCATCCTCCTGAATCTCACAGTCACAGTATCCTCGACCACAGTATCCTCCTCAGCCGTCTTCAGCACATAGCTGGGATCTCTGGCACTCCACTTGCTCATGTGATGGTTCCATTGAAATGCAAGTGTGGGTAATGATAATAATAATAATTAGACATTAATAATAATAATATTAATAATAATAATAAGTGTGGGGTGGATGTACTTGCTTACATGTAACCTTTGTTCTGTCACAGTAACTGATGCCTGGTGGATTTTCAGTATATGACATTCAGATGAATATTTCATTCATTCATTCACATTCATTAAACTAATCTTTTTCTGACGGTCAATGACAATTCAAGGGCTTGTTTAAGAAGCCTTTATAAGGAACAGTTTATTTTTCTGAACCTTGTGCCTGAAACACAATCTGTATGGACTAAATGATGCAGAAACTAAGTGTAAAAACAAATTGTAAATACATACCTTTGAAGGTCTTTGAATGGGATGTTTTTAATGCAGACACTGCAGTGGGAGACACAATGGTCACTTTATCCTTTTGAATTTAGACCAAAATATGTGTCAATTGATGTTTACTGAATGAGTTTTCTCACAAATTAAATTTAAAGGATTACACCTAGGCTGAGTGGTTATCCCTGTTGCCTCACATCAAGAAGGTTCCTGGTTTGAAACCCATCAGGAGCCTTTCTGTGTGGAGTCTGCATGTTCTCCCTGTGCTTGTGTGGGTTTTCTCCAGGTACTCTGGTTTCCTCCCACAGTCCAAAAACATGTATGTCAGGTTGATTGGTGACTCTAAATTGCCCATAGGAGTGAGTGTGAGTGTGTGAGGTTGTTTGTCTCTATGTGGCCCTGTGATGGACTGGGGACCTGTCCAGGGTGGACCCCTGCCTTTCACCCAAAGAGAGCTGGGATAGGCTCCAGCCTATCAGCCCCGTGACCCTGATTAAAGAAAAACGGGTATAGAAAATGGATGGATGGATGGATGGATTACACCTACTCTTGAAAGTAAAAGCATCTTGGTTTGGTATTTAAAATAATGAGTCATATACAGCTAAAACTATATGTTTATTTCACTTCAGTAAAAATAATGAGAAACAAAATGGAACCAAACAAAAATAATCAAAAAAGTAAAAAAAAGAAAGACATTTTAGCCGCTTTCCACAAGTTTATCTAGTACAGCAGTTTCATGAGGTAAAGTTGGAGGTCAGCACTGTTGCCACACAGCAAGAAGGTTCCTGGTTCGAGACCGAGGCCTTAACAGTTTTGCTGCAATTCCAGTAGTATGTCACATTTGCTACAAGGAGACACTAATAACATCCCGTTTGTTGCTTCTATCAATTTCTGTAACAAACTGAAGTACTCTTCTTTTATTTCCCCCTAAACCACGTCTCATAAAATGAAAAAAAAAGGTATCATGGGGGACCATACAAAAAGGCTGTAAAATTAGTGAAAAATTAAGGAATCGCTAATGAAAAACTCCTAAAAAAAAAAAAGAAAATATTGGAGCTGAGAACTTGTTCTTTAGGCCACCTGTTCCTGGCACACGGGGGGATGAGAATCACCCAACGTTAGTGTACTAGGGTTAAACACTGCATACTTTGTGTAACTGTTAAATTTTTTTTAATTTTTCTTGTTATAGCCATGGAATTAAGATGCCACACAAAACACAATTAGCCTCTTTCTTTATTCTTGGCAACATCAAACTCATCAGTATTAATAGACTGCTCAACTTTATGCACTTCCATTTACCTTAAAACAGACCGAAAATTACCACTTCCACAATATTTACATGACATATTTTTTACATGCCATAATCCATCCATCCATCCATCCATCTTCTATACCCGCTTTTTCCTGGTTCAGGGTCACGGGGATCAGCTGGACCCTATCCCAGCTCTCTCTCGGGTGAAAGGCAGGGGTCCACCCTGGACAGGTCCCCAGTCCATCACAGGGCCACATAGAGACAAACAACCTCACACACTCACACTCACTCCTATGGGCAATTTAGAGTCACCAATCAACCTGACATACATGTTTTTGGACTGTGGGAGGAAACCAGAGTACCTGGAGAAAACCCACACAAGCACAGGGAGAACATGCAGACTCCACACAGAAAGGCTGGGATGCGAACCCACGACCGTCTTGCTGTGAGGCAACAGTGCTAACCACTCAGTCACCATGCTGCCCACATGCCATAATCACATCATGTAAATCTCTAGGTTATCTTCATGAAGAAAGGAGGAATGATAAAGATGCACTTGATGTGTAATAATCTTACTAAACATTGTCTCCTTACAACAAAAGGCTGATATCTCAAATGAAACAGTCCACTTAACTTTCTCAGTAGCTGCGGCTAATTTCAGGAAACATAAATGTCATTCTCAAAGTTGCATTTTTCACAACAGATGTTCATCTGCAAAAGCATATACCTTACTCAAAACACTCAAACTTATGTTTCAAAATAAATCTATTTCAGTGAATAAGCCTACTATGTCATTGTTCAGCTGTAATTTCAATAATGTATGGAAAAAATTTCATTTTCCTCCAAATTTAGCACAATACAATTTAGTAATACTGTAAAATGGAGGCGAAAAAACCAAAAGAGAGATTATACAGATTATGCTGTCATATCAGAACTATAGTTGTGCATTTGTGATAACATTAGGATAGAAATTAGATAGAGGTTTGAATTAAATCTTTAAATTCTTTGTAGTCATCTACCAGAAGCTTTAACTCTGCTGGAGTGGACTTTGGATGCCAATGAGAAACCATCTTGGTCATGGTCTATATCCTAATCAATAAGATAAGAATGTGCACTTATCTTTTGTAATTCACAGCTCAGGTAGGGGTTGAAGAACCAAAAAAAGAAAAAGAAAAAAAAGGATAACCTTTGCCAGCACCAGAAAATCCAGCATTACCCATTTGATCTTGGAAGAACAGGGACCATGCCTCTGCTCACTGATACAGCATTAAAGGCTGACTTCAGCAAGTGGTATTACTTTAAATGAGACCCGGCAGGATTAGGTGCTTTACTTCCCCTGGCAATATCTGTTCTTACTCTGTGCCTGCCTCCGTTGTCAGTGCAGCATAACTCACTGCTACTGATGTCAAGGTGCACATCATTGTTTACATTTTCTGTTTCTGTCATAACTCCTCATTTTTTCCTAAACCTGCTGAACCCTTTCTGCTCAAGATTAGGCGTTTCGCACAAACTAGGGAGGACAGGTTTCCTCAAATGCAACAAAACCATGCTCGGATTATTCTGACACCTCTTCAGCTACAGGCTACATACTGGTTTTTAACTTAGTAGTATGGCCATGTCTCTGGCTCCCTTGTGCCTCAGAGTGTCTCCTGATGACCAGACAACTAGTCCAGTCTTCTTTCTGACACACACTCACACCCACTGGGAGGTGTGACTGCACCCTGAAAAGCAAATAACAGGATGTGTACTCAGTGCTGGACCCCAATATGGAGTGAGATTATACTTTATCTAGGTACTGTATCTGTATATTAGTTCAGGGAAAAACTTTTGGGCAAAGATTCTTTTTTGGTGCTGGGAGTGCCCTCAGTTAATCATGGAGGATCTGGCTCTAACTCTCACTTTCACTTTGTTATTGTGTAGCCTGAATAAAAAGTTGTTTTCATGTATTTTTAACCCTATTGAGTCATAACTGTGATAATCTCCCAAAATTCCTGCCTTACTTAAAATACAGTTTTTTTTTATTTTGAGTTGAGTTTTCTCTGATTTCTGTGATCCACACAGCCTCAGAGCAGAATTGCTGGATACCTCGTTTTTCAGCCACTTGCCAATATGTTTCCTGGTTGACTGTGTGGGTGGACGTATTCTGTGTATGGCTGTGTCAGTGTATTGGTGTGTTTTTTTCCATGTCAAACCCTGTTGTTTACACTACTAAATTTAAAAATGCTAGTTACTGGTCGTGCACTGGCCTGGTCAGTGTTTCATGAATTAATAAATGCATAAGTACATATATGTACAGCACTTCCTATGGTACTGGAAAAATTCCTACTCAAAGTCGGAGATAAAAATAGTCCCCCAAAACAGCCTTCTAAGAAATATTATAGTCCTCAGTTCCGGTGGTTCCTACACAAAAAAGGGGAACTTCATCTAAAGGTACTAAGAAATATGAAAAGGTTCTGGAAGCACCCGTAGTGAAGAGGACTCAAAAACAACTGTGCATTGTCTCAGATAGTATTTGAATAAAGTTGACTGTTCCTCAACTTTCTGCAATAGTGTAGCTGGGCACTTTTTGTACCTGTTGATAAGGGGGCGTGTATCACCCGCTATTGAAGGCTGAAGACTGGATTATCCTTATACCATACTTCAGAGTTCACAGCTGAGAGCTGCATCTCTTAAGCCTTTAAGTAACTGGTCTCAGAGGACGGTTTTCTCATTAGGTACATTTGTTTCCCTACAGAACACAAGCTCTGTAGCAATGAATCAGAGTACTCACCGAGACTATCATCATCTGCTTGTTTACAGCTATAAAAGCTGCGAAGGCTGTGTAGTGCTGCGGTTTCCTTTTTCAGTTGCATTTCTCAGCTAAGAGTACAGATCACTTGACCCCTCATGGACTTTGTCAACGTTGTCAACGTTTGTCAACCATTATTTTTTTGCATCAATCTTTCACCCATCCATACGTAAGTTCAGTGTTGCACTGTTTCTGTGTATATACATTATGTCATGACCCTCTATGGAGGTTCAGTAATCCTGAACATATGCTGTTGCATAAATGGATGATGTGGCCTGTCTTTTTAATAAAATTAATTGATTTGATTAAACTGACAAGGCACATGTAACATAATACACAGAAAAAAACTTCATGTATACTGGTCTAATTTTTTTTTTTTTCCTTATCTTCCTTCCTTACTGTTTCTACACCAATCAGCCATAACATCTTGACCACCTGCCTAATGCTGTATATTCCTAGAGACCAATGCACAGTATTTCTTATTCAACCAGTTTAACAAAGATCCAAACCAAACAAATTCTTTTATCAAAGGATTAATGAAATTTAAAAGCTCAATCTACAGCTGGTCAGCCTCGTCATTAGTGAGTCCTGGATGACCATGATCCTGTCACCAGTACTGTTGGTCTGGACCAACTTTTGGTTGGCACTAACCGCTGCACACCAGGAACACCCGACAAGACCTGCAGTTTGGGACTTGGGACAAGGACTTGCTGCATAATATATCCCACACACTGACAGGTGCCACTATACCTTGATAATCAGTTATTCACTCTACCTGTCAGTGGTCATAATGGCTGATTGCTGTATGTATGTATGGATGGATAAAACTTAATATACCTGTGTATTCAGACATTCATTCAAAACATTCACACTCAGATTCAATATTCTCAAGTTTCATTATTTGAACATTGACTATTTCAGAAAGTAACTGTCAACAAAAGACTTACATGATTTTGTGTAACCACCACAGTTGCTATCTGGAAAAGTCGCATCCACATATACTCTCTGTGGTCTGACAAAACTAAAAAAAAAAAAGAAAAGGAAGAAAAGGAAGATTGGTAAATAGTCCTGCTGTGGTGCAGCCATATTCCATTCCTGCTCTGATTTGACAAACACGTCATAGCTGCCTGCCTCCCACACTTTCACTTTCCTTCTAGTCTATTTGTATACTTCACAGAAGTCCTGGATACCTAATATGCTGTGTGCCAAGCTCAATTAGTCAGATTCAGCTTGTGCTATCATGCCTCACTTTTCTTTTCTTAGTATCAAAACACAAAGAAGCTTTGGAGTACTTCTCCTGGGATGAAGGAAAGAACCAAACAAATTGGCTGCTGCCAAGAGAGGAAGCAGCAGAGATGGTCAGACCAACAGGGGGCTTTTTCTCTCCTTTTTTTGTATTTATTCCTCCAATTAAAATCCATTTTCTTGGATAACTGTAGTTAACACCTCTTGGACTATGTGACCCCACCCTCCATGAACACATCGCCCGTTTTCAGTTTAATTTAGGCTTCAAAATGAAGGTGTCACTCAATGTTGTTAATGATAAAATGTTGAAAGCAGGCAAAGCGGAATGCAGACTCATATTACCATATTATAAATGAAGCTCAAAAGTCAGTGCCGTGGGAGTGCAGGTTAGTATACTCCATGCTTGTTCAGTGCAAATACAGGTTATCATCATCATCATCATCTTTCTCACAAGGTTCTGTTTTTTTTTTCCAAAACTAATGTGCTCATACATGTCTAGACATCTAACTACAGCGCACTCTCGCCATCATTTTAACCAGAGTTAACTAATCAACTTTTCCAACTCAGATCTGAGTGACTCTGACATTTAAGGGCCAAATTGTAATGGTAGATGACTGGGTCAAATTATCTCCTAAACACCAGGTCCTTTGTGAGTGTTCCCAGTCTGCAGTAGGTCACTACCAGGGACGAATGAACTGTCAACAGGGCGAAAGGCATCCAAAACTCATAGAGGCACATGTAGAGTGAAGGCTAGCCCATAGTAGAGCTACTGTGGCACAAATTGCTGAAAACCCTAACACTGACTGTCTTACCCAGGAAAGAGATATAATGCGGTGGGGAAACAATTCAGATCCATGCAAACCCCACTTAATAACTTACAGGACTTCAACTTATGTTTCAAATATCATCAGAGATCTTCAGCTTTACTGTTGCAGCTGATTAGTGTATACCTCCCATGTAGAGACAAATTGAATGACTCTAATATTCATTTCAGCAAGGTTTTGTCGTACTGTAGGGCTGGATGTTTTATTTTATCCATTTTGATGTAATTTTGAATTTGGTGTTCCTATAACTCATAAGGGGAACATCTAGTGGCTGTAATAATTATGATATGAGCACAGGAGGAAGTTAGCTAATGTAACATATAAAGCAAGAACATGGATGTTAGGATAAGGATAAAAAATACAGGACTTTCTCTCAAGAGCCCAGAGTCTGACCCCAGTGTGAGGCTTTGTGTTTTTATTCGATGACCATTTTCACAACTGTAATTGTTAGTTGCAATCATGCCAAGTAAGGACATTTAAATCTGAGGCTTTTTTTTTACACCTAACAACATAGTTTGAATGCCTGAACATAACCAAGATGGCTACAGCTAAAAAAATTATTATTATGCCTAAACTGAATGAAATCGCAGAGGGTCCATAGTCACAAAATGAAAAAACCTAATTAGCAAATGATTGACAATACTCTGTTCTCTTCTTGTAGTGGGAAGCCTGACAAAAGACATTTATGTTAAAGAGCTGAAGCAAGAACAAATCATCCCTCACTCATGGGGTGATCTGGGAAGAGGGCAAGACAAAGATGCAGAAGAGAAACAGGTGCGTCAGGGTGTGGAGAACAAAAGGTGTGAATAACATTTGTATGAGAGAAAGGAACAAATGTTAGACTGAAGGAAAAGGGATAGCGAAAGAATAAGAGCTGCACTGCATGGAGAATAAAAAAAGAAAGACGAGGGGAGAGAGATAAGAAGAGATCAGGGAAAGAAAGCCCGGCAGCAATTTGGCTTTGTATAAATGTTTCACTCTCTGTGACTCCACATGTCAGATGGGTTGGACCTGTTCTCTCTCAGGGCCTGGAGTTTGCCTTTCTTTCCACCCCTCAATTTCCAGCAGAGCAGAGTATGTTTTTCCACTTCACATTAGGGGATGATTCACTGGGTCTGCTGCGGTTTACCCTCAGCAGGATTAGAGCTGGAAGGCTCTCTTACTATCTTCTTCTGTTTTAGCTCCTCTGTCTGCTAGAAAGAGCAGTGGAGCTTAAGACAAATTACCCCCTCAGTGCCTTTCAGATGGCACCGCTCTGGCCTGGAAATGGCTCTGGGAAAGCCTGGCAATGGGGCAAATGGGAAGCATTGAGGAGAAAGAAGCTGCAGTGGGATGATTTTGTGAACGCTTAGGGTTGTTAGGATTTAATTTATGCAGCAGAATAGGGCAAAGTGAAGAGAAGGGCACTGAGGAGGAAATAGACTGGAGCTCTATATGCTGACAAATGCTCTTGACAAGAGACTTACAGAAAAACTGAAAAACTGAAAGTCAGAGCTTTTATAGATCCTTCTTGTCTTTTAGGGGAAGTGTGCTGAAGGAGCGCTGGGAAAGTTTGCCGATCTATAATGTTCACAAAATAAAGCGCTAAAACTCTCTTGGGAGTGTCTTTCACAGAAAGGGCTGGAATGTCAGTTACTGTATTTATTTATTTATGTTTTGTAGACCAAGAGGAAAAAAGTTAGCAGTTGTAATTCATTAAAAACTGAGCAAACTGAAAATAGACAAAAATTGCTAAAAATATCAGAAAATATATATACGAAAGCCCATCACTTTCCCAGAGTTCATTGCATTTTGTTCCAATGTGTTGTTTTGTTTGCAAAAAAACTATTAAAAAGCTTTTAGTTCATAACAATATAAAATGGACCAAAATTTAACAGTGTTTCTAGTGGTTGAAAAGATCAGTGAAGACTATACAGATTTATTTATATAATTTCTGGAAATAGAGAGGTAAGAGTTGTTTGGAGAAGGTTCACTTACAGCTATAATAATTAAAAATATTATAGTAAACCCACCAACCGGTGATTATCTAACTTATCTTTATTAATAACTTTTCTCACCTTTTTTCACCTTTTCTCTTCATATATATTTTTTAGTTCACTCTCTCTCTGTCTGTCTATAGTTGCCAGCCCTGGTGGTAAAAAAACTACTGATATTTACATTTATATAAAGTTACTCCATTAACCCTGCACATACCGTTAAAGCACACTGATCCACAGCAATATGAACATGGTTCACCTTTGGCTGTTTCTGCACGTTCGTTCCAATTTCAGGACCTACATTTCCTGTTCCTATTTTTTTGTCATTGTGTGCTGCTGCTTACTCACTTAATTCTCCTTGTCCTCCATCACTTATCATTTAACCTTTAGTGACCTCTGTTATAAACAGTTATTGTATTTTGTCTCCAGTCTTCCATCTTCCATCTTACTGCAGACTTATTTTGTTTGTTCTTATTTGATGTTCTCCTTTATTGTTCGTTCACGCCTTGTCAAACTCATCTTATCATTACCTTCTATTCTTCTTCTCCTTCTCCTTTCTTTCTCTTTATTTGTTTTCATCCATAGCTGTAATGTTTATTGTATTTAATATTTCAGTTTGTATGTATCTTCCTGTTTTATTGTTTTGTTTTTATGTCTGCTCCAATTATTATTTTAAGTTTTATTTTGAAGTGGCCAAGAAAACTAGATTATTGTTTTCCTAATGGGATTTTCATACCTCTGTACAAGATCTTTCCTCTGTTACCATAGAAATATGTTTATGCACTAGTACTCACTAATATTCTTCCTTTTTCAGAACTAAAATAATCTAAGATAAAAATAATCAGCAGTGAAGCCCTCTATGATTTTGACCTAATGATATCACAGTTAATGAGTTTCATTTGTGAAAAAAATGGAAAGAATTTCTGAATTTCTTCTCATTTCTGAGTCATTTACACCAAATAAAAAATGGAAAACATTGGCAAGTTTTTTTTAATGTTTTTGCATGTTTTATGTTTGTTATTATGGAGTGAACTGGTTTTGATATTTACAATTTCTTTCTGACAAAATAATGGAATTAAAGACAATGCAGTATTTGCTCTGACAAATGACTGGATGCTTTTGGATGAATTCAGACATTTGAATTTCTTGACATGTCAGAATGTCAGTCTAGTTGGACAAAGCAAAAGAAATCTCCCGCACATGAATTGCAGCATTATTTTGCTGGACTAAAGGAGAAATAACTACGGACAACAATACCACACCTTTCGAAGCCAGGTAAACAATTCCTCCAACCTCAGTGACCCAAACCGACCATTTCTCTTTGCCCTCTAATGAGATCCACAGGACTATCTCCTTAAATAGCGCTCCAGTGTCAGAGGTCTTGGGGGGGTAAAACAGTTTGTGGCTTCAATTTTACATTAAAGCTTGTGTATTTAATATCTATTTTTAATGTTTGTACAGCTTTCTGGTAAAGGAGTATGTCAGTCCATAGATGACTTCCTTTGTGAAAGTCAAAGTCTCTTGTTCTTGTCTCTCCCAGCCAGTCTCCTTAATCCTCTGTCCTTGATCAAGGAGCCTGGAATGATAGTGTGTGTGTGTGTGTGTGTGTGTGCGTGTGTGCGTGTGTGTGTGAATTTTCATGCAGTAAACAGTCCTTGAAGAGCCAACTCCTTTGACCCATAGTGATAGCCCAGAGGGCAGCACACCAATACACCGAGACAGAACGTTGGTTACGTATCATAACCCAAGATTCTGTGAATCAGGCGCAGCCCTCTGGACTGTGGGCCCCACTGGTCCCTTGAGCTGGCTGAAGAAAAGACCGGTTCTATTCTTAGGGAAGAGGTCGCCACTTCATATCTGGACGTGGACGTGGGAGCTGTGGACACTCGGTTCGGGCAAGGGGGCCCACCCTAGGTGGGCGTAAATGAATTTCTCTTCAGTGTGCAGGCGCACCATATGACCCATAGCGATAGCCCAGAGGGCTGCGCCCAATTCACAGAATCTTGGGTTACGATACGTAACCAACGATTTTGTCTATGCAGTAACTAAATTGAAGAAATAAATGGATACTGTTGACAGAGATGCTTTTTGTGTGTTTCTGTGTTTCTCCTCCCACAGTCCAAAGACATGCAGGTTAGATTAATTGGTGACTCTAAATTGCTTCTAGATGTGAATAGGAATATGTCTATGTGTCAGCCCTGTGATAGGCTGGCAATCTGTCCAGGGTGTCAGCTGAGATTGGCTCTAGCTTTACCAAAACCCTGAAGAGGATAAGTGCCATAGATAATAAATGAATGGTTATTTTTAAGTGAGAAGCCTTGCTTCTTGGCTAAATAGTTACCATTAATTCAATTCAATTCAATTCAATTTTATTTGTATAGCGCCAAATCACAATACAAACCATCTCAAGGCACTTTACAAAAACTAAAACTAAAAACCCAACAATTCCCTTATGAGCAAGCACGTGGTGACAGTGGAGAGGAAAAACTCCCTTTAACGGAAGAAACAACCTCCAGCAGAACCAGGCTCAGTTTGGGCGGCCATCTGCCTCAACCGGTTGGGGTGAGTGGATAGAGCAGAGAGAAAAGAACAGCAACAATAAACAACAAATAGACACGGCAAGTTGGTGGGGCCAGTAACTGCACATCAGCGATAAACAGCTCCAGGACCAGGGACACCTGCAGAAGGTACAGAGAGAGAGAGAGAGAGAGGGAGGGAGAGAGCACAAACTAGGGGAGAGAGAGAGCACAAGGTTAGTGACATTCAATGGTGGAATATACATGAGGTGGGAGAGAAGGGGGGGGGGGTAGGGTAGGGGAGCTCAGTGCACCGATGGTCCTCGGGCAGTCTAGGCCTATAGCAGCATAACTAACTAAGGGATGGTTCAGGGTTACCTGAAGCCAGCCCTAACTATATGCTTTGTCAAAGAGGAAGGTTTTAAGTCTAGCCTTAAAAGTACAGAGAGTGTCTGCCTCCTGAACCCAGACTGAGAGCTGGTTCCACAGGAGAGGAGCTTGATAGCTAAAGGCTCTGCCTCCCATTCTGCTTTTGAGAACTCTGGGAACCACAAGTAGGCCTGCACTCTGAGAGCGAAGTGGTTCTGGAAATGTTCTATAGATAAGTTAAAAGTATGTGTGAGGTAATTTCCAACCACCAGATGGCACAAACAAAGCACAGACTGGCTGTCAGAACTTAATGACAAGGTTAGAAAATGTTTCTCTGCAATACAGATGAGAAAACTTATGATACCACAGGGACTGTTGTGGTAAAACAAAGGAAGGCAATTTAGAAAAAAAAAATCCCCTCTGTGTAATTTAACTGTTCTGCTCAGCATGCTGAGGATATAAATGTGTTTAAGTGAAAATTATAATCCAGGGAATATTATATGCACATCTTCTGTGCAATTTCACCGTTGAATGGCAACCAGCAGGTAAGCCACAACCACTGATTTCAGAGTTATTTCTTTCTTGTTTGTTTTGACAATGGAAATGGAAATTCAGTCTCTTTGATTAATTTCTCTTTTCTTTTCCTAATGTCCTTCATTGGCATCAGTTTGATTGACATAAGGAATTAAGTAGATAATATTGTTTGTAATCAATGGATTCCTGCTCCCATTCATATGAATGTTGCAGTGAAAGCAACCATATGGAACAATTTTGTGAGATTTTCAAACTTAACGCTCAGGAACAGCATGATGAGCTTTTAATCAAAGTATTATTTCTGCAAAATAAATAAGTAAACCAAAATACTTTGAGAACACTTTGAGAAAAACTGTAATGAAATCAGAATCATCTGTAAGAACACTGTGGAGGTCAATTTGTCTTCGCTGGGAAAAGACACATTTTATTCAAAGGTTCTTGGAAAATGTTACCACCAAAATGTGTAAAACATTTTGTTTGTGTTTTGAGTCAGTGTAAACATTATTTCACTGCAGCTGGTTTAAGGATTGAGGAGATATTATTTTTACCTTTTATTTTTTTATGAAGAATACAAAAAGAATATTTACATTCATATATCACTTACTGTAGCATGATTGATCACATTTGATTTCAAGTAAGTTCAACCCAATTGAATTATCAAAACGTACTTTCAATTCCCACCCAGTTTGTAAAATCCTTTGTTTTTTCTTTTAGTTGTTTTATGTTTTGCGTTTTTGTTTTTTTTTTGTCTTCCAAAATATCTTTTTTTGTCCTTTTTACACTTGGCACTTAATGCAGATTATCAATGTCTCTTGTTCAGGACAGATCAAGCCTTGCTGCCGTCGGTCTCTGGTTGGCACGGTGGTGGATCCAAAACTAAAGGCGACTTGGTCAGTGTGCTCATCCAGGTATGGCGATGCATCTTGAGTAACATTTGACCATCTGCTGGGATATACACAGTACCATTTAAAGATTTTTTAGTCATGGCTTGCCTCTTATCATCATGAACGTATAACTGGTTTATGTTTTTTGGAGATAAAAAAAAACAGACTTACAATACAGAGGTAAAAAATGATACAAACAATAACACAATAAACGTATCAACCTGGAAATCCCACAAAGAATTACAGCATTGCCATCGGCTGTTCACGTCATGTCACATTTGGAGAGAAACTTTTTTGTTCTTACACAGACTGAAAACAGAGGCAGTTACAACATATATGAAATCTTTTAAAGATAATCCTCACCTTGCGTCAGATTACAGTCTCAATTTGATGTATCCAAATAACTTAGCAAAAAATATAAATACAGCCCATGAAACAAAGAAATAAATTAAGATTTTCCACAGATTAAACGAAAAAAAGAACACATCTTTGATTGCAGCAATGACACTTCACTTTAACTTTCACTCTCTGTTGTGCCAGAGTCATGAGCTGTATAAAAGCACGATCTCAAAACAGTGGATCAGCATTTTAATTTGTTGTCCATGCTGCGGTGAATAAGGTAGTCCTGCACTGTTGTTTTCACCTGTGGTGTAAATGACTTTACACTTTAAACCACAGCATCAGCCTGGTGGCTGGGCAAGTTAATATGTGCTTTGAAGCAGTTTCTTTTTAGGGCCCATGAAGCTGCCAATCCAGTCCATCTCTGAAGTCCCATCTCTGGGTGAGATTTAAAACCATCTCACACTGCTGCTGCTGTAAGCACCTCAGGCCTTCATGTGTGTGGAGAATTGAAGCTTTGGCTGGAACTGAAGTTTTAACAATTATAGGTGTGGATAGGAGCACATCCTAGGATTACTGTCTTCCTTGCACACATTCCATTTTCGCTTTTTGTTGGGGTATTTTGTTTAATACTTGAAAAGGCAAAGATTCTTCTGTTCTACCACGGCGGGGGACTGTTTGTGTCCAGCACTCCATACATCTCAGCAAGTTTTTTAAAGCGAGGCCCCCACTCGTTGAGATAGTCGTACTCATGGTCGGTGTTGGATGTCCCTGACTGGAGCGAGCTGAGGGATTCAGCAACAGAGCCTTCGCCCTCATAGGCATAGGTCTGCAGGGAGTCGTAGGGTGGTGCACATGGGTCCATGTCAGCCTCCAGGAGCTTCGCTAGCACATACCCATGAACGCCACCGTCCCCACCACCACCCATGACACATGCCTGAGGGATGTAGCGAGAGAGGCTCTCTATTTCCGGCAGCATGTCTTGCCTCATCTTGCCCAGGTTGGGGTGTGCCTCACGTGGGTTCCACATGGCAGCAATATCAAAGGCCTCGGTATCCTCCTCACCACCACCTTCATCGTCGTAGCGCACAATGTTCTCATGCACGTTCTCTTCCTCGTCACACAGGTAGGGCTTCTTATGATGACTTCGCAGGGAAAGCATGAGCAGAATCATCACTGTCATGAAGAAAAAATAATAACTGTCAAGGGCAGGTGGAAAAATTTTACATAAGTCAAGCTACAATAATGCATTTCTGCAAGTGGTTTTTTAATTAAAACAGTGTAAAACAGTCTAGATTCTAGTACATCTACAGTCTACATAGATTACAATCACTGGTTTAAATTTTCACCAATGCCACAACTTTGAAAATTGCAGAAAATCTTATGCCTAATGTTTAAAGATTTATTTATGTTTTTTTAACCATCAGTCCAGATGACATGTCATTACTTCTATCAGTCTGGATGATGGCCATTTTAACAAGTAAAACTTGAAAATGCGTGAATGCAAAAGAAATTCTCCACTTGAAAAACAAGATACAGCAGGAGTGTCTGAAGCAGTCAGCTGAGGCATTTGCCAGTGTGACATCATTGGTGCAGGATTAAATATGGGTTTCTTATTGCATTTTGACTAAAGTATTGCATCTATTAGCACTGGTTATCCTGTAGGAACATGCTTTTTTTTTCCCCCTGGAAGCTGATATGGACCCGATTTTATCTCTCTCTGTAGAGCACAATGGCTCAGCAGGTAGACTTTGCATAGATAAAAATACCCTGATTTGCAAATTATTATGTAAATACAATAGATCCATATCTGATGCTAAAAAGCAACTCAGAGAGCACAAAATACAGAATATAGCTGGCAATAAAAGGGCCAAAATAGCAAAATCTAAATATTTCAGTAGAAAATTTAAGTATTGTGAAGCCTACCACACTTTTTAATTAAATGTTTTTAGTCATTATTTTATATATACAAATACAGTAAAAAGAAACATGCTATAGAAATAATATGCCACCAAAATTGTGTTTTGATATAAAAACACATTTATGTTTATACAGTACATCTGTGGATCCTAACTAGCTCACTGCCAACAATAATTACTTTAGCATTTGCTTACACTTCAACAACTTGAGCAAATGTTACCCAAGGTAGTATTACAGTGAAACATGAAAACATACTTGCCACATTTTTTAGTCCATGAGCCATTTCTTTGCTCTTTGGTGCCATTCTCTGTCATTTCAGACCTGGCCACTCTGTCCTTCCCTGCAGCAACTCTGGATTCTCACTAGTTTATTCCCCTGACACCTCTTATCCCACCTTATCCACTCATCACCAATTAGTATTTATACTGCACTGTTCATAATAGTTTTCTGCAAGAATGTCTTATGTGTTTCAGTACGTGTTTCAGCTTTCTGCTGTTTTTTCATGTGTACTCCTGCTATTCTCACATAAAAAAACACAGCTGCAGGCCTATGTTCTATTTCAGATTATGCTAATGCCTGCTGGTTATTTCGCATTAACTTCTGAGTTACAGCCCTCAACTTCCCCTACACATTGTTATAAAACATTATCTTTATTCTTTCAGGCCAGGCCAAGTACTGGGAACACAATAGCGGGAAAGGCGGTCTGCCACTGGCTCATGTCCATTTTTCACCATAGAGCTCGAAAAGGTGAAAGAGTCTGATGCAAATTTGTCATGGTGAGTGAAGGGCAGTAAATTATACCATTGTCTTCCACATGGTAGCTGTGGAAATCAGCTGCAATACAAATGCCTCTAAAGTCACAGACTTTCTGGGCCTATCAGATGAACTGGCAGCAGAAGACCTCCATGTCAGGCTAAACAGTTTTACTGCACTTACCAACCATCAATTGACCCACACATGGCGACTGTCCACTTGGCAGAAAACACCAAGATCTGTCATGCAAAGTCCAACACTTCTGGCTAAAAGAACCCCAGTGTTTCCTTCACCCCAAGCACCAGAGAGGCCTCTTGAAGCTATACGTTTTGGATTTTCTTGATTAACCTCTGAAGAGAGGCAACAAAGACTTTGTGGAAATATCTGCATCTGGGCTGCCAGGTCACTATCTCACTGAATGTCCAGTAAAAGCCAGCACCCTCCCCACCCTGGACTAAATATCATTACATGACAAAACACCACTGGCTCTCTTCTGCAGATCCTCACAGCAGCATTTCATAACTCACCCAGCAGGACAAAGATACAGGCTAGAATGGCGATGAGTGCTCCTCTGCTGAGGCTGGTGGGCAGGCTGTAGGCCTCAGCATTGCAGGACATGACGTTCCCCCCCTGGTCACAGCTGCACAATCTGATGGTCAGTGTGCTGGTGCTGGTCTGGACTGGCTGCTCACTATCAGAGATGATGATGGGTAAGTAGAAGACAGTCTGGCCCTGGTGTGACCAGCCTCCACGTCGAGTTAGGATCCATGCTGTGTTGTCTGGGATCAAATCAAATCAAAATGTTATTCGTGGAACAAATTTCATACAGATTTGTGTAATTGGACTGCATTACAGATGAAAATAAGAGAATAAATGTGAAGAAAACAAAATCTGAAAACAATATGAGACTAATGCACATGGCAAAATAAATATTATCATAAAAGAACTATAATAATGCAAAATAATAAATAGAAAATAAAACAAGAGACCATGACAGAAATATAGAATATACATATATAAACAACATCTCAGCAGCTTTAACTTCATGCTCAGACTAATTTACTAGGACAAGTGAACAATATCAAAACTATGAATGAATTCACATATCGTTCAGTTGCTGTTTTTTAGTGAGCAGCATAATAACTAAAAGCCATTTCCTTATCTTCAGTGTGAACTCTGGGCATGAGTATCTGACCAGCTCCCGTAGATTTCAGAGACCTACCAGACTTATATTCAGCAAACATATCCTTGATATAATTCGTGCCTAGACCATAGAGAGACTTGTTGACCATAAGTACAGATTTAAATTAAATTCTATATTTAAGTGCAAGCCAGTACGGGGATCTGAAAATTGGAGGAAACAATTTTCTGTTCAGGTGTTGTGTTCTGGGGCCTGAATAAGCTTTTGTAAATCTTGCTTAGCCTAGTTTTTAATTTTAGCTGTCTCTAAGATGCCAAAGGCTGCTTTTTATGACTGCGTAAATATGGCTAAATTAAATTTAAATTCTCATTACAGAGATTTTGGATTTTTTTTCGATATCCTAGACACAAGTTAGGGCACCAGTCTTCTTTCCTTATTGCCAAAACAATTATTTTCAGGGAAGTTATGTTGCATCCAGTTTCATTTATCAAGGACAACTTCAAAATGTTGCAGTGCAGTGGATAAACACATTAAAAAAAAATCAGCTTTTTATTATTGTGTATTTCAGAAACTGTACTTCATGGAGCAAGTTCTTTCAGTTGTAATAATCTGCAGAGCACTGTAAATTATTGTGTATTTGATATGTTTAATCAGCCAGAGGTTTGGTCGTGCGTGATACCCTGAGGAGTTGATCAAACAAAAGATGCGTAGTACTTTTTGTTTGTGTGCGTAATGGGCCATCTGTGTGTTGTTGGAGAGTTTTGTGCGTCTCTACGTTTGCATTAGAGGTGTTCTCATTCAGAATACAATAAAAGAAATACAATCTCAGTCCCGAGTAAGCACCAAAAACTGCACTCAGCTGCCTAATCAGCATGAACAGCGGCTCACATTTGTTTGGTGCAAAAAACATTTAAAAATATACACAGATGCATAACATTGAATTTTGCCTGAGGAAAATTGCAAACAACTGTTTGCTCCAGTGCTGGCATTGTGCCTGCAGGAAAATACAGCCCTAAATCTTTCAGTATTTTCAGTATTAACCCTTAAGTCTGATTAACAGAAACACAGCTCGCCTATGTGCAGTGCACAGAGTCACATCACAGTCACTTAGTTTAATGAAAAATTAAAAATCCACTTAAAAAATAAGTGACAGAGTGAAGAAATTTAAACAGAGATCATAATCTAGCCTGTGAAAAAGGTCATTTATCAGTATAACAACTTATACATTATTTAACATAAATAATGTGAGTTTAGTACACTACTGAGCAATTAACTACGCATGATGCACAGAGGAAGGGAGTACACCTAAGGAAAAAAGCAGATAGACAACTTCAATTCATTTGATTGTAGGACAAACTATAAATTAGATCAGATTAACTTTAAAGACTTGAAATATTATATGAAATGCAGCAGGTTTGATACTGAAGGTTTTTTTTCATCCTACTTAAAAGTCCTTAAGATAAAAATTGAGGGTAACATCTGGGTTTTAGCTGTGTAAAGGGCAATATGTAAAGGGCAATATGTAAAGGGAAATTGGGTAATGCTTATAGCTCACAGTTAAGCCTGTGTGAACACCAAGAAGTGGCCCAGTCGTATGACAAAACTAATGTACCTTGGTTGTCTCTCAAAGTGAAATTGGGGTTATTGGCAGCCTCTGGAGCCAAGCTATAGTAGAAGTGTTGTCCACCCAGCGGCTCATCTGGATCCACCGCCGTCACTGTCTGGATCAGCTGGATTACATGAACACACAGAGTTGAATCCCAGTGGAAGAAAGGCACAGATTCATCTTTGGCTCTGATTGCGTCAGGCTTTTATGTTACATAAGGTCTTTTGTCAGATTGCAGTATTACAACCACTACTGTTCTTTTTGTTCAAGTAAAAATATTTATTTCCTATTTCTTATCTATGCAACTGAGATTTTCTGTTGACCTTTTCACATGACTTCAAGATAAGTATAGTACAAAGTGTAAACATATCTAGACAGCAAGACAGCAATGTGTGAGCAGAATTTAAAATTTTTAGTTGCTAGAGAAATGTTTAACTTCTGTATATACTGCATCATTAGTTCATCATAATGTGCCATATTTTAATTTTATACAGTATTTTTATGTGCAGTCTTAATGATAATTAGTACCTTTGCCTGTAAAAATGCTGTATGTTAGGTTTTAAAGTTCTGTCTTTTTCTTATGGAGTAGAGTGGAGTAGTATAAATCATCATAAAATGTACTTCAAATCTGAGTTTAAGAATATATAAATAAATAAATAGCATTCTATAAATGACTAATGAACTTTATATACAATTTTTCATGCTGTGATGTGAAATATTTTCATGTCAGAAGATTTTGTTTCTGTACCTGCCCTGCTTTGGCATTGTCACACACATAAGCCTCCAAGTAATCTGTCAGCGATGGAGGATTATCATTCACATCCAGGACCTTCACCGCCACAGATACACTCGAAATCTGTGTAGGGTTATCTGTAGGAACACACAACATAAAGTAAACACACAAGTCAGGCAAAATGAGGAAACCCAGCATTTACAACAAACTCCACCACTTTCTGTGTGGAGTCTGCATGTTCTCCCTGTGCTTGTGTGGGTTTTCTCCAGGTACTCTGGTTTCCTCCCACAGTCCAAAAACATGTATGTCAGGTTGATTGGTGTTCTTCCAACAGCAGCGTTGACAGTATATATAAAACAATGCAGAATAAGAAAAAAATCTGCTCAATCATATGAACAGCAAAAGACAGTAAAGAGTTTCAGATAAATCTTCCATGTCATTTCTATCATTTTTCTCTCTCTCTCTCCATCACATCATACCTTATGTCCTTTCTTGCCCTTTCTATCAGAATATTAATTAGACGCCACTCGGAAAATTATTTAATTAGTCATTAATTCAATTACCATCCCCTTTAATGTGTGTCTACCAAACAAAGACACAGACAGACAAACAAAGCAAAGGGGGAAGCATGACAGTGACTTTTTATTACCACCAGCTAAATGAAGATCTGCAGGGCATCTCCTGCTCTACATTACATAACTCTGCAGAAACTGTTTTCGAGAATCACTGGTTCTGTGTTTGTACCATTATAGTCATCTAATCATAGAATTACCCTTTCTGGGTAAAGTCACAAAAAAATCCTTCAATAACGTCAGATTTCTGTTCTTCACTGGGAGATTCAATATTTTTAAATACTGAAATATGCAAATGATGCCAGGCACTCCATAATTCCCACATCTGCGGTTGTCTCAGGTAGATTAAATCACTGTGTCTCATGATAAGAAGGCAGAAGGGAATACTGAAGAGATTCAGCTATTTGCTGTATGTTTGAGGCTCATTCAGACCCAGAATGATGAGGAGCCTGTTCACCAGGATCAAATACTAGCTGATGTCCCAGAGTGGTGAGTGTGGTTGCCATCTTATTTTTCTTATGAAATTAACTGTTATCTTGTAATTGGTGGCTAACACAGCCATAGTGGTTTGATACCCTGGTATATGGTATGGTATGGTTTTATACATAATAGACGCTAACAAAACCTGACAACAAACATGGACAAAACCTTTTACGTTGTTAAATTGTTGTTATGTAACTGTACAAAATAGGTATAAGCAAAATCTATAATCTGACAGTAGCAGTAACCCTAATAGTATTTTATCTGTTGACCCAAAATATAATTGACTTACAGAGAACTGGGGGACTGGGTTATTAGCAGTAGGCTAACTGTTAGCACTAGGTAGCACCAGGTCCACCTTCAATACCACAACTGAGGTCAGACCCTTGAGCAAGGCACCGAACCCCCAACAGCTCCCTGGGCGCCGCAGCATTGGCTGTGTGTTCACAGTGAGTGTGTGTGTGTGGCTGCTTTGAGACCAGTGGTTACTGGTTTAGCACCTAACTCCTGAAAATCTGCATATATTTACTGGGTGAAACAGGATTGGCTATTAAATTTGTGGCATTGTAAATTTAGTTTGTTTACTTGAGTATGATTAAAGCTAAACATCAAAATCAAGTTCATTTCTTTTGCTTCCTTAGCTACTGTACCTGCCATTGTATTGCAATACAGATAAGTTCTCAATTCCTGAAATTCCTTGAAGTAATCGAACATATCTTGGGAGCATGTTGAAATATTTTCAATGATCACTCAGTGAAAATTAGCTGTGATTGAAAAATTGCAAAAATAATTGTGTCTTTGTGTTTGAGAGCATATGACATACTCATCTCCATGGCGAGGACAGTGATATTGTGCCAGCCAACCTCCTCTCGGTCCAGCAGACGCACCGTCATCAGCGACCCAGAAGTGATCTCAATGTAGAAGTACTTCTCGGGATCACTGGACCTCTCAATGGAATATCTGGTGAAGAAAAAAAGACACATCAATGTTGAATATCATTGCACTGTTGTGTAATTAGGTAGCCTGTTATCCTAGCTGAGGGTGATATATGCACACAGCATGTGCTGCATGTATCTGTATGATAAGGCAACAGGCTGGCAGCTGAAGGCACAATAATAATAAGAGGCTCCAGTTAGGGCTTAATCAGAGTATCTGCCTTCTCTGCCAAACTTAAGCCAGGGATACACAGACCTGCAGCGTGTGCCTTGGCTCATCTTCCTACATCTATGGGCCGATTTCCAAAACGCTCTTCTGAGAGCAGCATGCAATGACAGCCAGACACACACAGATGAGAATCTAGTGAACATCCTTTTCCAGGCTGTGAAGCAGAAACCTGTTTATGTAACCATGAGGTGTCCTGTGTTTACACATGGACAGAGTTCATCTGTGGGCTGCTTCACTCTGCTCACATCTGGAGGAAGTAAAGGTGTGTAGGCTGTGTGTGTCTTATCAGTCCAAATCAAAAAAAAAAAAAAAAAAAAAACATTAGCTGGTATGATAAGAATCATCAACAATTTATTGAACAGTTGATTTATTGTTTTAAATGAGCTGATTCCTCCTTCTAAACTCTGAAAATTTGCAGCTTATATAATTAGTATTTTATTGCAAATTCTTTTTTTTTTTTTTTTAGTTTTTGTTCTTTGTTCTTCAGATGAAAGTAACAAACAAAATTGTTTGTACAAGAGTCATATCTTGCAAAATATTACATCAACCTTGTATGAAAAAATAACATCTTCCAAGATTTCCAGTGAAACTGAAATATTTTTATCTTGAAACGTGACATTGTAATCGACATTTCACGGTCATATCTGAAAAAAATTGTGTCTGTAAAGAACAATATGTTTCATTATATTTTGGCCTGAACTGTTTTAAATTCATGTATCTGGCTTTTACTCATACAGGTTTTTGATATTTTTTGACAATTAATGATTCAGACTGAAGAAATTATTCAGTCGATCTCACTAAATCTCTTCATGACGTTCAGCCAGGATGCAGAATAAGCTTTGAAGGTTTTGGTAAAACATGATATTCAGATCAGAGCTTTGGCTGCATGTGTTGCTAATTTCTCTGATTTCTGCTCTCTCCAGGAATTTTTTTTATTGTCTAGTAGTTGTCAAACAACAGCAAAAAGTCAAGAGACTGTGGAAATATATCTGGCAATGCACTGTATATAATAAATTGCATGAGCTTTCAACTTAGAAACCAATTGTGGAAAGGCTATTTGAATGGAAATATTTTGGCCAAGATAAGATAAGGTAAGAGAAGACGAGATACGAGCACAGCATTTCGCTGAAAGTGCCATATTTAGCTCTCCAATGCATACCATATATCTTAAATGAACAGGAGTGCATTATTAGAGATGGAGTTGTGTTTCAAAAGGGAGTTTTCACTCTTGATTAGGCAGAAGTAATTATTTCATTGCTGCTGTAGTTTTTCAAATCTTTCTCTGACTTGCTGATGCAAAATTCTTTCAAATGTCACTTATCTATAGAAACCAAGTGCGTTCAAGTTGTGGATCTACTGGTGATTGAATCTGATTATGTTTTTCAAGCAGAAATTACAAAAAAACTGATTAGGGCTTAGACATTAACCATTTTTAATGCCCTCTCACACCAGGCACAGACAAAACTCAGTGTAATTAACCAAGTATGTGTTTTATTGCTTTGGAATTCAACTTTTCATTTGTAAGTTATGTGTTACTTATTTTTTTCAAAGGGTGCCCAGTTTTACTGTATTTAGTTCATTTTGAGCAAACATGTTAGTTTTGACCTTACAGAAGCTCATACCTCTGAAAAGAGCTGAAGCAGCCACTGTGGCATTCTGTGTGCATTCGTTTGGCCCTAATGGAGGCTGTATAATGTACAGTTGGGACACGGTGCATCTTGAGCAACATGACAGTCACTTGCTGACACACATTGATCCTTTCAGAGGATTAACAGGCTATTTAAATGCTTTAGTTGTAATGAGTTTATGAGAGGTGCAGTCTGCAATCAGCCTACCACAAAACATGTGTTTGGTTAGATCACAGAAACATACTCTCAAATATGTCTCTGAAGAGTCTTGGTCTACCTGTTCATAGTGTATACACAAGTGTTATAGGTGCCAACTGGACCTGCTTGAGGTTTGTGAGGATGTTTCACTTGTTTGATCTTTATCAAACTGGAATAACCATCACTAAACAGAGGGGGTAGCCAATGGGACCATTTATCAGCCATTTTCAATGCAGTCCAGACACTCAAGTGAATTTAACACCCATTCATAACTTGAGTTGTCAACACTAATGACATAGTTGATTGCTGGGTTGGTGTAGTGATACACATGACCTCAGGGGCCCTCAATGTGTTAACGAATCAATAGAGGTCAAATGAGTAACACTCCCCACCACTCAGTCAAAATTGACTTTCATGAGAGGTCAAACATCAAGAACCTCAAGAAATCCAGTTTCTACCTATTGAACTTTTGGACAGTGGTGCCCAACCCTGGTTTTCGAGGCCAATTGTCCTGCTTGTATCCTGATCTACCCACTGCAGCAGTACCAACAATGCTATCGTTGTATTTCTCACTGATGACCATAGCAAGCATAGTGCATGGCAACTGTCCACCTGCAACAAGCCAACAGGTGTATGGTTGATCTATGCTACCTGTTGAGATGTGCTACTTTGAGGTTCTGCACATGCCAAGACCTACAAGTCTGGGCTCTGTTTCGCACTCAAACTTTTTATAATTATTACTGTTAAACACACTTTAATATGCCATTAAGCTCCACATACGTTATGGTTCTGTTAGTCAGTCATCTGGCAGAGTACATGGAGTGAGACATGGTGTGAGAGCAATGTAGAATGTAGAGTGATACTATACTGGGAGCAGGATATAAGGTAGTGATCTATCAAAGGACACTACCCCCTATTTATTGTTAATGATAAGAGGATCAAAACATGATCCCCACACTCTGACAGTGTACATGTAGCAAAGTTTGTAATAAAGTAAAGAAATGATGCCATCATACTGTAAGAGGACTTCATTTATGGCAAATACACAACTGGAAATGCAAATTCTTATGTTAGCAGAAATCAACAGAACAGGTAAAGAACTCCCTAAAACACTGAAACACAAACGACGTATCCAGCATGACTAGATAAGTGGATAATAGCGTGACAGAAAACTATTATATCAAAGCAATTACACTGAATTAAAGTTTCAAAAACAACAAAGATTGATTGTGGACTTGCCAGCACAAGGTTATGGGGAAAGTGAACACACTGTACATACACTTAAATCTCAGTATTCAGAGAGGCTACTTGTTAGTCAGTGCCAAATATTTGTATTTTGTTGATAACTTCCCTCCCAAATGAACATACTGGTGCAGCTAAATCTGAAACTAGTCTGGTACGTGTTACATCAGCAAATAGAGTAGACCTACAAAGTTAGTCCACTATGGATTTGCAGTTACAGAGTTGCCTGGGATGGAGTCAAACTCTCAGTTTGAGTTAATATTTCAGTCTGCCCCTGCTTCCCCCCATTCCACCCTCATCTGAGATGGTATCTTCAAGCTTCTGATAGACTGAACAAACCTGATCCAAGCAGGACAGTGGCCCTCAGAGAACATGGATTGGACACATCTCCTCTTGGACATATTCTTATAAACAGAGAGCACCTCTAGTTTTCATGTGTCAATTGTTGAATGTTGAAGCTTGGCAGGTTGTTATTAATATTATAATGTTTGTTCTCCTCATCCTCAGCTCTGTCAATTTCAGCTGTCCCACTGTGGAGCTCTGAAACACACATGCTGATTAATGTAAGTTCAATTGTGTCAATTTACTAAAGAGCCTGCAGATATCGCTTGCTATGAGAAGTTATGTTGTGATGCTGCTCCCTGCTGGTCATCGGATAATATTACATCAGTTGCATATTATTGCTCAATAAACATGTGATAAGTGTATTTTAAAAAGCATGTATTAATTAATGAAGTGATTTTAGTCTGGTGCTAAGTTTGTGTTTGAAATGTGGTGAGGGCATTTCAATGTGTTTTCTATATAATTATTTTTTTATTTTTATAATACTAACTAGTTCATTTAAATTAAAGTGAGATCAACTGCATTGCAAAATAAGTTTTTAGGACTTAGGTAGGGACAGAAATGTGTTTGGAGGGTGCAACAATTTGCAGCTCACATATTGAAGCAAAAGTGATAGCTTTGTTCCTTTTGGTGCATTTTGCTAATATTACTAATGTACATTTATATTTGAATACACAACTTTTAATTATAATGGAGTATTTTTACATTAATACATTAGTACTTCTGCTGAGGTAAAGGATGTAAATTATTCTGCCACCATTGCCTATGTTCATTCATGTATGACATTATTCATAATTATCTGGAGTTAGCTACAATAATAATTACATTTTATGGCAGCAAGAAAACAGAAGCTACATTTTCTTCTATTTTATTTTCTTCAGTGTCTGTAAGATTGCTGTATGCTTTAAACAATGCTTTGTTGTAATGTAAAATATTATGGGCGTTTAACATACAAAGTATAAATAATGAAATAAGGATCTCATTGAAAGGTTTTTTTTTGTTTTCTACTAAATACATATTACATGTAAACAAACAGATAGATAGCACACAGGTCTACTTTGCTGAATAATATATTTGAATTTGGGAACATCCTAGGATTTGTGCTTCTATATTTAGGAAATTTAATGATTTATCTGTTCTATGTACTTCCTAATTGATTTTGTTCTGTTTATAATGATTGTGTTCTAGGGCTTTGTATCGAAAGCCACAGGACAGTTGTTTGAAAACAAGGACTGAAGTTTGAAAAACCTGTATGAAACCAGGAGAGTGCTTTTTTGTTTTCCTCACCTCACAGTGTGGTTGGCAGCATCAGGATCCCTCGCAGACACCGTCTTCATCACTGTGCCGATCTCAGTGTCCTCTGGCAACTCTATGTAGTACGCTGGCAAGTCAAACACTGGAGGCTCATCCACATCCTCCACACTCACATGCACGATTGTGACATCCTTGAAGGGCCCGCGGTGGTGGAAGGCCAGGTCCAGATGTGTATTGGCACCTTCCACCTTTAGAGTGTAACTGGGTTTGTTTTCAAAGTTCAGTGGCTGGTGGGAGAAAATACACAAATCTATTAAACAGATGACACCTTTCATGGTTACTAAACTGAGTTTTAAAACAAAACAAAAGTGTAGAAATTAATTTAGACACTTTGTGTAGTTGTCAGTAAAAGAATTCAAGAAATATTTGAATTTTTCCTCCATGACTCTCTTCATTCGAGGTATATTACAGTAAAATATCCACTAAAAGATCACTAGAGGAAGTAATAAGTCATGTTATTTATTTTACTGCTTAATTAACCAAGCGACACTAAAAATGATTTGTAGACAGCACTTCATTGAGTGCGATTTTTCCACAAATGAAACTTGATTTTTGAGTCAAGTTTTGTGACCATATCCATCCATCCATCCATCCATCCATCCATCCATCCATCCATCCATCCATCCATCATCTGTACCCCCTTAGTCCTAACCAGGGTCCCGGGGATCAGCTGGAGCCTATCCCAGCTCTCTTTGGGTGAAAGGCAGGGGTCCACCCTGGACAGGTCACCAGTCCATCACAGGGCCACATAGAGACAAACAACCTCACACACTCACACTCACTCCTATGGGCAATTTAGAGTCACCAATCAACCTGACATACATGTTTTTGGACTGTGGGAGGAAACCAGAGTACGTGGAGAAAACCCACACAAGCACAGGGAGAACATGCAAACTCCACACAGAAAGGCCCCTTATGGGTTTCAAACCAGGAACCTTCTTGCTGTGAGGCCACCGTGTTGCACCCCAAACTTTTTTCTTATTTTAAATTCATGAAATAATGTCATATATATTTTTATGTAGTCTTGGTTTCCTTGTGTACCTTTTTCACTGTGATGATACCAAAAAGGTTGGTGGGGTCAGTGCTTATGTCAAAGGTGTCCCTTCCATCTCCATCAATGATGCTGTACTTCATCTCAGCGTTGACACCAGTGTCTCTGTCCTTTGCCCAGATTCGACCCACTACTGAACCCACAGGAACCGACTCTGGGACACTCATCTGGTATAGCCCTGTGGAAAAAAAAAAAACCCTGTCATACAGTTTTGTTTTATTGTCTGTTTTATTCTTCTACCCTCTAGAGGGAGCCAGGCCTCTTCCATCACCTGCACAACTATAGCTCTGCTCTTAAAATCACATCACAGGCAGCCTAAAATAAATTGCTCCATAAACACCTCACAATTGGGTTATATACTGTCTCACGGGTCGGCTTGAATTTCATCTACCATTTAACCTCAAAGAGGAAGTGACAGTTGACCAATTTGTGGCGCTCCCTGCAGTCCAAAGTGAAATGCCTGTACATTGTGCTTGACAGAGGGGAATCCCTGAAGCTCTTCACAGTCGATCAAAGTTTCATCGAAGTAATGGTGCTAATTGGTGAGAGACTAGTAATGGGAGAGGATGGCAACAGCGGTGCTGGGTGTTTTCTTTGTCTAGGAGTGAAGCTGCCCATCAGCCCTGCTGAGATGACCACAGACAACTAGCCAACCCCTGACCTCAAGAGAACAGTAATGAGAAGAGCAGAAGTGGGGATATTCAAAGAGACAGCACGCAGCGACTGGAGGCTAAAGGGAGGAGAGGAAAGAGGCCAGGGGGTAAATGACTGGGGACTGGTGGCAAGAAATGGACAGAGGGAGAAGGTCGCAAGGGCCACTAAAAGAAAAAAAGTGGATAGATGTGGTTTTGTGCAGTAGGGGATTTATTCTCAGTGGAGCTACCAATGCAAAACAGTCTGTTAGGTTAAGTCACAGTGAGTTTATGTCACTTTGGGTATACGGGTTCACACATGGCATTCAGATGCTGCAGTCCCATTTTATTTCATGATACACTGCTGCTATACTGAAGATACTGTACATGCAGACATTCCCAGTTCAAACACACTTACAAGGCAAACTGCAATTCAACACACTGTTTTTTTTAATTCAGTACTTCAGGATCATTTGAGGACACTAAGTTAAGTTTTGTCTTTAAACAGTGTTGTAGATTTAACAATGCAGTTTAAGTCAACAATGAACAGTAAAGGGTAAGCATTTAATCATTTTAACGCTAGAGTGTGTTCATAATATTTATTATAAAGGCTAAAATAAAAACACTGTGCAGGGACCATTTCAAGGCTACATGCTTGTCACCGCTGCTTACAGATTCTCTGATGTAAAGTTTTGATGCTTTTCTGTTTTGTTTAGACACCAGGAGATGGTAAAAGAAAATTTTGACTATTTTCTGACTGTTGAAAGATTATTTGATTAATTAAACAATAATTACAGACGAATCTACAATGTCATAACTGAGCATTTTTTAGTTGCACACTGTAGAATATTAATATATGGTATGTCACAATACATATCTCTGCACCTCTGGGTGCCTTATTTCTTTACTTTTGAGAGGAAGTATCTGAAGCATTTAAGGTGTAAGTACAAAGCTGGAATGGAAAAGGGTGATGTGTGTAGAGAGAACAAAGAAAAACACAAAAAAAGAGGGAAATAATGCAAAGTACAGGAAGAAGAAATTATAGACTGCCTTTACTTTGGTCAAACATGGGTGGGTTGTCATTGACGTCACTGAGTGTGATGTTGACAGTGGTGGTGCCAGCGAGCCCCCCCAGCTGGCCGCCCATGTCCTTGGCTTGGATGACCACAGTGTAATTTTCTCTGGTTTCCCGGTCCATGTCTGCCAGGGACACACGGACCATTCCTGAGGAATGAAACCAAGAGAGAGTGAGGGCAGCTAAACACAGAAGCAGGGGGTGAGTAAAAGGTCAGCAATACAATACTGGTGACACAGAATTGGGTCACATGTCCAGGCAATGGTGTCTTGGAACAAGGCAGTTGGAATATTGTCATGCTATTAAATAGCTCAGTAGGTAGTCATCATCCCACAGATTTTCAGTGTCATCATTATGAAAGTTACATCCTTAAATTTAAGCATGGCAACTACTCAGTTACATATAAACATTAAAACATGTTGGTTAGGTTTATGCAATAAAATGTCTCAGTTAGGTTTAGGCATTAAAACGTCTTGGTTAGGTTTAGGCATTAAAACGTGTGGGTTAGATGTAGGCATTACAATGTTTTGGTTAGGCATTAAAACGTCTTGGTTAGGTTTAGGCATTAAAATGCCTTGGTTAGGTTTAGGCATTAAAACGTCTCAGGTTTAGGCATTAAAACATCTTGGTTAGGTTTAGGCATTAAAATGTGGGTTAGGTTTAGGCATTAAAACATCTTGGTTAGGTTTAGGCATTAAAATGTGGGTTAGGTTTAGGCATTAAAACATCTTGGTTAGGTTTAGGCATTAAAATGTGGGTTAGGTTTAGGCATTAAAACGTCTGTTAGGTTTAGGCATTAAAACATCTTGGTTAGGTTTAGGCATTAAAATGTGGGTTAGGTTTAGGCATTAAAATGTCTGTTAGGTTTAGGCATTAAAACGTCTGTTAGGTTTAGGCATTAAAACGTCTGTTAGGTTTAGGCATTAAAATGTCTCAGGTTTAGGCATTAAAACATCTTGGTTAGGTTTAGGCATTAAAATGTGGGTTAGGTTTAGGCATTAAAACGTCTGTTAGGTTTAGGCATTAAAATATCTCAGGTTTAGGCATTAAAATATCTCAGGTTTAGGCATTAAAACATCTTGGTTAGGTTTAGGCATTAAAATGTGGGTTAGGTTTAGGCATTAAAACGTCTGTTAGGTTTAGGCATTAAAATATCTCAGGTTTAGGCATTAAAACATCTTGGTTAGGTTTAGGCATTAAAACGTCTTGGTTAGGTTTAGGCATTAAAATGTGGGTTAGGTTTAGGCATTAAAACGTCTGTTAGGTTTAGGCATTAAAACATGTCGATTAGGTTTAGGCATTAAAACATCTTGGTTAGGTTTAGGCATTAAAATGTGGGTTAGGTTTAGGCATTAAAATGTCTGTTAGGTTTAGGCATTAAAATGTGGGTTAGGTTTAGGCATTAAAACGTCTGTTAGGTTTAGGCATTAAAATGTCTCAGGTTTAGGCATTAAAACATCTTGGTTAGGTTTAGGCATTAAAATGTGGGTTAGGTTTAGGCATTAAAACGTCTGTTAGGTTTAGGCATTAAAATATCTCAGGTTTAGGCATTAAAACGTCTGTTAGGTTTAGGCATTAAAATGTCTCAGGTTTAGGCATTAAAACATCTTGGTTAGGTTTAGGCATTAAAATGTGGGTTAGGTTTAGGCAATAAAACGTCTGTTAGGTTTAGGCATTAAAACATGTCGATTAGGTTTAGGCATTAAAACATCTTGGTTAGGTTTAGGCATTAAAATGTGGGTTAGGTTTAGGCATTAAAACGTCTGTTAGGTTTAGGCATTAAAATATCTCAGGTTTAGGCATTAAAACATCTTGGTTAGGTTTAGGCATTAAAACATCTTGGTTAGGTTTAGGCATTAAAATGTGGGTTAGGTTTAGGCATTAAAATGTCTGTTAGGTTTAGGCATTAAAATGTGGGTTAGGTTTAGGCATTAAAACGTCTGTTAGGTTTAGGCATTAAAATGTCTCAGGTTTAGGCATCAAAACATGTTGGTTAGGTTTAGGCATTAAAATGTGGGTTAGGTTTAGGCATTAAAACGTCTGTTAGGTTTAGGCAAAATGTCTCAGGTTTAGGCATTAAAACATCTTGGTTAGGTTTAGGCATTAAAATGTGGGTTAGGTTTAGGCATTAAAACATCTTGGTTAGGTTTAGGCATTAAAACATGTCGATTAGGTTTAGGCATTAAAACATCTTGGTTAGGTTTAGGCATTAAAATGTGGGTTAGGTTTAGGCATTAAAACGTCTGTTAGGTTTAGGCAAAATGTCTCAGGTTTAGGCATTAAAACATCTTGGTTAGGTTTAGGCATTAAAATGTGGGTTAGGTTTAGGCATTAAAACATCTTGGTTAGGTTTAGGCATTAAAACATGTCGATTAGGTTTAGGCATTAAAACATCTTGGTAAGGTTTAGGCATTAAAACGTCTGTTAGGTTTAGGCATTAAAACGTCTGTTAGGTTTAGGCACTAAAACATGGGTTAGGTTTAGGCATTAAAATGTCTGTTAGGTTTAGGCATTAAAACAAGTTGGTTAGGTTTAGGCATTAAAACATGTTTGTTAGGTTTAGGCATTAAAACGGGTTAGGTTTAGGCATTAAAACGTCTGTTAGGTTTAGGCATTAAAACATGTTGGTTAGGTTTAGGCATTAAAACATGGGTTAGGTTTAGGCATAAAAAACGTCTGTTAGGTTTAGGCATTAAAACGTCTGTTAGGTTTAGGCATTAAAACATGTTGGTTAGGTTTAGGCATTAAAACATGGGTTAGGTTTAGGCATAAAAAACGTCTGTTAGGTTTAGGCATTAAAACGTCTGTTAGGTTTAGGCATTAAAACATGTTGGTTAGGTTTAGGCATTAAAACATGGGTTAGGTTTAGGCATAAAAAACGTCTGTTAGGTTTAGGCATTAAAACGTCTGTTAGGTTTAGGCATTAAAACATGTTGGTTAGGTTTAGGCATTAAAACGTCTGTTAGGTTTAGGCATTAAAACATGTTGGTTAGGTTTAGGCATTAAAACATGTTTGTTAGGTTTAGGCATTAAAACATGTTGGTTAGGTTTAGGCATTAAAACACGTTTTAGGTTTAGGCATTAAAACGTCTGTTAGGTTTAGGCATTAAAACATGTTGGTTAGGTTTAGGCATTAAAACATGTTTGTTAGGTTTAGGCATTAAAACATGTTGGTTAGGTTTAGGCATTAAAACACGTTTTAGGTTTAGGCATTAAAACGTCTGTTAGGTTTAGGCATTAAAACATGTTGGTTAGGTTTAGGCATTAAAACATGTTTGTTAGGTTTAGGCATTAAAACGTGTCGGTTAGGTTTAGGCATTAACGTGTTGGTTAGGTTTAGGCATTAACGTGTTGGTTAGGTTTAGGCATTAAAACGTCTGTTAGGTTTAGGCATTAAAACATCTTCGTAAGGTTTAGGCATTAAAACGTCTGTTAGGTTTAGGCATTAAAACGTCTGTTAGGTTTAGGCACTAAAACATGGGTTAGGTTTAGGCATTAAAATGTCTGTTAGGTTTAGGCATTAAAACAAGTTGGTTAGGTTTAGGCATTAAAACATGTTTGTTAGGTTTAGGCATTAAAACGGGTTAGGTTTAGGCATTAAAACGTCTGTTAGGTTTAGGCATTAAAACATGTTGGTTAGGTTTAGGCATTAAAACATGGGTTAGGTTTAGGCATAAAAAACGTCTGTTAGGTTTAGGCATTAAAACGTCTGTTAGGTTTAGGCATTAAAACATGTTGGTTAGGTTTAGGCATTAAAACATGGGTTAGGTTTAGGCATAAAAAACGTCTGTTAGGTTTAGGCATTAAAACGTCTGTTAGGTTTAGGCATTAAAACATGTTGGTTAGGTTTAGGCATTAAAACGTCTGTTAGGTTTAGGCATTAAAACATGGGTTAGGTTTAGGCATTAAAACGTCTGTTAGGTTTAGGCATTAAAACATGTTGGTTAAGTTTAGGCATTAAAACGTGTCGGTTAGGTTTAGGCATTAACGTGTTGGTTAGGTTTAGGCATTAACGTGTTGGTTAAGTTTAGGCATTAAAACGTGTCGGTTAGGTTTAGGCATTAACGTGTTGGTTAGGTTTAGGCATTAACGTGTTGGTTAGGTTTAGGCATTAACGTGTTGGTTAGGTTTAGGCATTAAAACGTCTGTTAGGTTTAGGCATTAAAACATGTCGGTTAGGTTTAGGCATTAAAACATGTTGGTTAGGTTTAGGCATTAAAACATGTTGGTTAGGTTTAGGCATTAAAACACGTTTTAGGTTTAGGCATTAAAACGTCTGTTAGGTTTAGGCATTAAAACATGTTGGTTAGGTTTAGGCATTAACGTGTTGGTTAGGTTTAGGCATTAACGTGTTGGTTAGGTTTAGGCATTAAAACGTGTCGGTTAGGTTTAGGCATTAAAACATGTTGGTTTACGCATTAACGTGTTGGTTATGCTATAAGTTGAAATCAGTCTGTTTTCATAGCAAAATTCATACAAGTTTTCACTGTAAGAAAAACTCTCAAGTACTCTCAGTCCTTGAAAAGTAATCATTGAAAAAAACCTGAGCTGGTGTCCATTGTGACTAAATTTGAATCAGAGCCTTGGTTTAAAAATGTGGTTTTGTACAGAGAAGAATGAATTTTCAACTCCTCATATAAAGCTGTGTTTGCACGGCATGTAACCCACCTTAACCCGTGCTCAACCTTCAATGAAATCTGATTCAGTTCACTCGTCCTGCTCTCTGTGCAGCATCTGTCCACTCTTATTGACCGTGTATAATTACTAAAAGCAACCATACATAGACAACAAACACCTGGCACAGTCCAAACAAGGTCAACTTATATTTTGTGTTGAAGAGGGGAAAAAAAGAGTAACACGGCTGAGACTTTGAGCTATATTTGTTCAAGTTTTACATGGCATTTCACATCAACAAAAACCTCACTGCTATGCTTCAGAGAGGTTGATTGACTAGCTATAGAGCTACTTGGGTTTCAGTGATGGATGAACCTAAAGTCTGAGTGGGTGGCTGATAGGCGACACAGCCTGTGAGATTTGGTAACAGATTTCAGTGCTGACAAACAAGAAAATGAGGCAGCTGTGGTAAACAATAGGCAGTGACTCTGCTTTTAGGAAACTGAAGGGTTTTTGGATATGATGGCTTACATTGTGAAAATTGTTACCATGTGCTCCAGTGTAGGAATTAGATGAATTATTAAAGGTTGTTGGGTTTTAGCGGCTTACACACACATACAGTATTGGTTTTTTTTTTTCAGTTTTATATTTATGCTATATATACTTTTTTTTTACTAAATACAGAAATGCATTGAGTGTGATGCTGACTGAAAAGTTGGAAAATATATTTAAAAAAGAAATCACTAAAAAGTAAAGTTGTAATTTGTGTATTTGATTTACAGTAAACAGTCCAAAGCATGCAGAATCACTGACATGGTTCTTTAAAGACAAATTGTGACTGGTCTTATATCTTTTGAATCTCTGAGCTTTCTCATATAGGGAAGTTTTTTGAACCACATCACTTTACAGTGCAGGACTGCCTGCATACTTCGGTCTTTATTTTCAACAGAGAAGTCACACATTGAGCTTTTTAGTCAAAAGGGCTTGTGTCAGAAGTTTGTGTCACTGCAAGTAACAGCAAAAGACTGCCATATTTCAAACAAGTGTTACATAGTCTTATAGCAACAACCAGAGTCATGCTGAGCTTCCCACATCCAGAGCTGGTTCTTATATACAGAGGCTTAATGTGTGGACTGTGAAAATCAGATGTGGTGTATTTACTGTTAATAAATTCTGACAATCAGTGTTAAGTTTGACTCCATCTGGTCATGTGACATCATTCATATTTATTCCAAATTCACATGGTTCCTATAAAAGAATTAAAGTGGCTGTTGAATTTGAAAATTCATGTTTATGTAATGAATAGTAAAGTTGGTTTCCCTCATTACAGACTGGGTGTTTTAGAGGATGGTTTGCATCATGCATGCAGTCGTACCGGTCTTGGCATCCACTGAGAAATATGGTTGGCCTTCCAGGATGCTGTAGACCACACGAGCACTGTTGCCATATGTGGGGTCATCTGCATCTGTAGCAGTCAGCTGGATCACAGATGTTCCTTAGTAAAAAATAAATGAATAAGTAAGGTAAAGGAGAGAAGGAGTTCCAAAATGAGAGCAAAAGGAGGAGAGGGAAGGGTAGATGGGAGATGAGGAGAAAGGGAGATGCCAATTATTTATGCCAATATAACTGCATCAAAAATGAATAAATAAAAAATATTTTGGGTGGGGTTTTTCTATCTCTGGTTAGAATAAACTATGCCTATTTACTTCAAAGTAACCAGAAAAGTAGATTTATGAACCTTGGTTGAGGCAGATGAGGAGGAGTCTAAGAACAAATTAGAATAATATCTCTGCATGACTATTTTGTCATTGTTCTTAATAGCTGCAAACTTATAGCTGCAATATTAAAACAACCACTATCAGTTTAATTTCTGTCTTCATACATCTGTGTGCTTTTATTTCTTCTTCTAATTACCTATTTTTGACATTTCAGGGACAGTTGCCTGGTAGGGTCCATCTAGAAATCTTGGCTCATTATCGTTAATGTCCTGGATCTTGACGATAAACTCAGACTCGGGCTCCAGAGGCCGGTCCGTCAGGCGATTGCGGGCCTGGGCACGGAGCACATACTGAGCCTTCACCTCTCGGTCCAGCCTCTGGATGGCATGGATGTCCCCTGTGCTGTCATCGATGGTGAACGTGGTACCTGCACCCTCACCTGTCAGGATGTACTTAATGGAGCCATCGCCTTTGTCCATGTCTGAGTGGAGCTGAAGAGATGTTTACAGAGTGAAAAAATGTTTATTCTATAATGCATATTCCCAAAGAAAAGATTCACTTTTGGAGACAGGAAACAACTCAAACATTACCAGCTTTTCAAATCAGTGACCAAACTACTAGTGCATTGGTCAAAAAAAAGTAACCGTTTTTAGAACAATGCAGCATAGTAATCCCAAACATACAGACAAGTTAACAAAATCTATATGCGGAATATAGAAAATGACCAGAAAAGCTATCCTTTAAATAAAGGAATATATGATAAGTTTAGGCTTGTTTATCTAATTAACCCTTGTCCTCAGTATAGCAACTAGTCTGTTTTAATACAGTTTGTCTGATAACAAAGTTAATAATCACATATTAAAACTGAAAATTGGCAGCAGTTGCTTCAAACCAAATTTACTGTACTGAAGGACAAAGCCAATACAGAAAAAAACATACCAATATTACAATATTTCCTATTTAAGATATTTTGTTCTTTGTTCAGCTTAATATATTACAGATATAGCTGCCTTCAGTGGAAATTTAGTTAACATTCCTTTAAATTAGGGTTTACATAATTTTTTTATTCTGAATATTTGTTGCTAATTCAATAAAAGACATACATACGATTGCAGTGTCAACATATTCCCTTCTATAGATATGCATTAATTCTAGAACCTCCAGGGTGGTGGGTGGTTATAAAGGTACCTTAACACTGTAGCTGCAAGTAGACGTCTAATCACAGTTTACACCACCTATGTTTCCATGGGCCCTGCAGTGCAATCAGAAGCATTTTGTGGCCTGTGAGAGCAAATGCCAGCCTGTTGATGTGCAATCACTCCTCACTTTGTAGTTAGAGGGGCTCTGCGTATGATGAGTACTTACTACCATCACACTGGCAGAGGGCAATTAAATGCCCCCATTGACATCTGTCTTGTATATAATCAACAGGCATGCACAGCGAGTACACCACTGAAAAAAAACTCCCCCATCTGACTCTAAATACACACTCTATTCAAATGACTTGCCTTGGCCTTTTGTCATCTGGTCCAATAAGTGAAATGCTAAAAGTTTGCAGCTATGGTTATTATTCTGGTGATAGTTCAGCAGCAATCTTCACAATAACTACCATTCCCAAGCAGCAGACAATGCAGCTTTTCTTATCTCTTCAGACAGCATGCCCACCTGCACTCTCTCTTGCAAAGTGCCATGCAACCCAGCTCTGCCCAGAATAGATTTTCTAATCAACACCCTATTGTGGGCTTTGGCCCCATGTCTCATGGTAATATATCTTAAGTTGGTACCTTCCCTTCGCCTCATCTGCCGTCTTCTGTACTGATCCTTCCTTTCCACCCAAACCAATGAAAGAAGGAAGCTTAACACTCGGGTTATCAATTATTTGCTCCGTCTTAGCCCTAGAAAGCCCTAATACTCCAACATCCCCACAGCTCTGAATACTAAGTTCCAGAGGGGGCAAGGTGGCTTGAGCTGATGGTTAAAAACCTAAGGACCAGGCTATAGTACAGCTTTCTCCTGTCAAATGGGTAGCAACCCAGTCTGTTAAAACCACCTACTTCATTCAGCTTGAAAAAAAAAATTGGATGGATGGCTGGGAAAAGAATCATTCAAGAAATGTTTAATGGGACAAAATAACAAGTAAAATAGAAGTGATAGTATGGATTTTTTTTTATATTACATTGGCATATACAATATTATATTTTACAGCTCTGGCAGCACTATAAATACATACATATATACATACATATATATCTATATCTATATAGATATAGATATTTAGATATATAGATATATATATATAGATACACTATCGCTCAAAAGTTTGGGATCACATACTTCAAGTTCTAGCTCTCAATTTTTCAAGATAATCTGATGAGATGTCACCCTATGCTTCCTGGAGTATCTCCCACAAAATGGACTGGCTTGATGGAGTCTTCCTCCGTACCATATGGTCAAGCTACTCCCACAACAGCTCATGTTCAGTCAGCTCATTCGGACTGGATAAGTGTGGTCGGATGGTAACAAAGGGAGGGAAGGTTGTCAGTACTTAAGAAATTGAACTGCCAGAAGGCAGGCGGACGTTGAGGAAAGCTACAAGTACCTTGGAATCCCACAGGCAAGAAGAAGCCACAAGGACAGCATCCACAGTCAAATACCTATAGATAGTAAGCTAAGTCCTAAGAAGACAGCTAAATGGGAAGAACAAGGTCCAAGCTAACAACAACTACGCCCTGCTGGTCATCAGATACACTGCTGTCATAATAAGCTGGCCAAAAGAGGAGATAGAGGCCACTGATGTCAAGACAAGGAAGCTCTTCACAATGCATTGAGGGTTTCACCCCAAATCCAGCATCCTGAGACTGTACACTAAGAGGACGGAAGGAGGTCGAGGACTGGTGAGCATCAGAGCCACCATCTGAGATGAAACAGTAAAAATCCGGAGGATAACCCAGAGTGATGGAATACTTAGTGAATATCTCAGACAACAGAAGCACGAAGCAGAAGAAGAGGAGCAAGAACCATCATGGCAGGACAAACCTCTGCACAGTATGTATCACCATATATCAGATATGGTCAAAGGTGAACCTACAGCAAAGCTCTGACTCTGTTTTATTTGTTTTCTATTGTATGCATATATATATATATATATATATGTGTGTGTGTGTGTGTGTGTGTTTATAAATGAATATATATATCGCATAATTTGCTCAGAAGTAAAAAGAAATTTTCCTCCACATTATACAAAGCTTTATTTCATTTGCTTAGTGTTCAGATACCACCTTCTGCTGTATGTTAGGCCAACAGCTTCATTTACTGTGCTGGCTAGTTTACGAAATTAATGTTAATGACTACAGCTGATAAAATCTGAACATGAGAGCCTTACTAAAAGTACCAATTATGCCCATTATTTTTTGGGCTCCAGCTCAAGCTCCGTAAAAATAAAATGCTTCACCAAAAAAAAAAAAAATTTTTTTGTGGTGTAATGGCAATTGCCATTGTCATTTGAAAAACCATTTGTGTCTGTCCACTGATGACGATTGGCCCCACAACTATATTGATCAAATGTTCAATTCACTTTAGAAACTAAGCCATCAAAGTGCTCCTTTGTGAGTGTCCCTCCCGTCTTCTTTTCAGACTGTGCCAGTTGTGTTGCAGATGTGCTGCCCACTTCTGTGCTTCAGGACCAATTGATCGAAGCCTCAGTTTGAGTCAAATAATTCAATCACTGCTGCCTGGCTTTGCTTTGCTTCAAAGTGAACAGAAGCTAGGATGTGTAAGTATGGACACAATACATTCAAGGAATAGGAATCTGCTATTTTTAACAGGAATTGAAATTTGCCTCTTTTGACTTATCTTTTCTTTGTCATACGTGTACTCAAAGCAGACTTTGACCTTGAGGATGCTGGGCTGCCTTATAGCTCTTTTAGTTTGAAAGCTATACTTGAAATCTATTTGCAACACCTAAATTGAGCCTCCTTTCACTTAGAGGTGCACCAAATGGAAAGGTCATGCAGCCCCAATGCTAAGCCAGAAGGGTCTTCCTCATACATTTATGTGTGTGCATATACAGAATACTCTTTCTTTTAATTTAACAATACCTTCATGAAGGGAGAGTTGATCACAGGACTGGTATATTTGACTAAATCATTTTTAGCTAGGTGTACCTAACAAATTGCCAACTGATGTATGTGTGCATGTTCATGCAGTACAGCATGTAATCGACACTGACCTTTCCAATATAAAGTGGTTCCAGTCCAGTGTACTCCTCCAGGACAAAGAACTGGTTCCACACCCAGCCTCGCTTGATCCTGTGGAGCAGTGCTGAGCTGCCTGTGTTGTCCTCCTTTGAGGACTTACCCAAAAGGCTGTGAGGCATAAGGGTCAAAACGCAGAGGGCCACAGGCAGTAAGGTACTGGTAAATGCTCGAAGCTGTAATAGGTCTCCCATTGTGAAATAAAGTTTTGAAGAATGGTTCTCTTTCTTCATGAATGCTGTCCTCTGGTTTCTTTCTTCTTGGCTGCTTTTAGTGTCCTGGAAGAGGAAAAAAAAAAACATTTAACAGTTGCATCTCAGAGTTATGTCCTTTTGGACACCTGAAGATGACACAAAGCTCTACCAGTTTTTTCTTGTGGGTCTGTGCTTGTTCAGGTGAGGTGCTTCTCTTACACTGTAGAAGTGGTAGAAGTGCATGATGGAGGAGTAATAAGCAAAGAATTGGCACATTTTCATGTGTAAAACACAAATAAGTATAGTCTATAAAACAATCTTATGATTCTATGAATATATCAGCATAAACATAATTGATTTCTTTTTGCTGGAACTACAGAAATTTGCTTAAAACTTTTAGTGAAAAGGCAACTAATGTCACTGGTTGCAGCATGGAGGAGAAATCAGAAATGATACCACCATTTCACATTGTTGGGTGATAAAAAGGGTAACAACAATCTTTTTTCTTCCTTTTCCTGTCATGGAGTGGTGAGCTCCTTCACACCTCCTGTAAAAGGCCCAGGGGTGTGATGTTCTGAGATTATGTGTTTCTGTTAACACCCCTGCTCAGCTTTACCCACATCATGCTCTACAAGTTCCTTTCGATGCTGCACACCAGTCATTACAAGGATACTGTGTATTTTTTTTAAATAAATATCTTAGATTTTGAGTGTCTCTGTGGTTGGATTGGCATAGCTGCTGAATGTTATGGCTTTAAATACTATCTATTAATACTATTACCATTTTTATACAAACATCATAGGAATCTTTAACCTCAGCCAGGTCAGTTTGTCAAATTTGTTTTCAGAAGATGCTTGTTAAGGTAACACATCGATTTAATCTAATCAGGACTTTTTCACCTGCAGTGAACAGTACCTACAGCATGCTGTCTCTGCCATCTGCATCTTGATTTTATGTATTAAGGGGACAGCCACATCTGCTCTGTCTTCCTGCATTAACGAGCTTAGGGAAAATAGACAAATTTTACGGTCAAAAGGCAGCGTGAAAGCAGAGTGGGAGTGGAAAAGAAAAGCAAAGAGGCTGTTAGCAAGTGGAGAATGGAAAGTTGTGACTGTTAAAAAACAGACAGAAAGAGAGACTGTTTGACTCATTGGTTGACTCCATTATGTTTTGTAAGAGAGAGTGCATTGTGCTGCTGTAGACTGTCTGAATGGCCAAACTCAGTTAATCATTGTTGAAGACACACAAAAGGCAGGGAAGGAGGGCGGATGTAGGGGGCTGGGGGGAGGGGGCGTGGCTGCATTGTAAGCAATAGGCTTTGCCGAGTGTGTGTGTGCATGCACTTATGTGTGTTGTATTTCTGCAGGGGCAAACTCTACAATGGCTGCTTGGCAGGATGGCTGACGCTTGACCTTGCTGCTTCCCTCTTTTCTTTCTATTCAAGCTGCCTTGTTGCAAGTATGGAGTAAAATGAGCTCTCAGTTCTTCGCTTACAGACCCCTGGCCTCCTTTCTCAGCTCCTCCCCTCAAAGGTCACAGCTTGCATTTGAGCATTTTGTTCCGTTTTGTTGTATCTAATGAGGTCACATGCTATGTAATTGTGCTGGCAAAACATTTCACACATCTTCTTTCCTGCTAATCTTCTGACATTTTACTGTTTAAAGAAAAAGCAGCTGCCACACAGTCTGGATTGAAGGGATTGAAGCTGAAGGGATGAGGAATGAGGTGGAGGGTGGAGGATGGAGCAATCACATGAAAAAGCTTTACTAAGGCGAAGAGTTATTTTCCCATCAGGTTGAAACATACCTCCCAGTTTAAAATCTGCCTTTATACTCTAAAAGAAAATGGGGAAAAGAGGAAAAGATAAAAGTCAGAATGGCTAAGGAGGTGCAAGAATATCCAAGTGTTATGTTTGTTTTGAAAAGCAGGAAAGGCAGAAGTAAGAAATGAGTGACAGTGGAAGAGACATTGATTGTCAGGGGGAGCAGGTGGTGTGACAAAATGATGGGCCATATTGTTGTATCATCTTACTCCAAGTCCACCTGCTGCTCCATTAACTGCAATCTGACAACCAACTATATCAAACTGCTGCTGCATGAGGGGAAGGGGTGACTGTTTCTTTCAAGTGGAGCAAAACAAACAGAAAACAACTGCTGCACTACGATTGACTAACCACCACTGGGCTGAGGCAGACTGGTGTGCCTACTCCACCTGTTTAGATTAATGAGTCGCTACAGCCCAAATTAACTATGTGTGTAATCATTCCTGTACCATTCTTTATGGACATTTTTTTCAAACCTCGACGCATTTAGGGTACAGATTCACACTTGGCGCAAAATTTTGGACTGAATTTCTTGAAGTCTTCACACAGACTGAAATAATGCAGGAAAGACCACAAACAATCCAACAAAAACTGTAATAATACATATAAACTTGGGCTCAGTAGCTGCTAATGTAATGCAAACGTCAAAGATTTAGATTAAAAACACTTTATTTATTCATTGAAAAAAATTGTTCACTCTAGTCTTAATGCTATCAAAAACCCACCATATATCATGTGGGTTATTTATGACAAACTGGGGCCTGAATTAGTGCTCCTACATTGGCAGGTGGGACAACAACATTGCTACAAACATTAATGACAACATATGTTGTACCAAGAAACTTACCAGACCCTCATCATCACAGAAACTCTCACAAACAATTAACAACATGTAATTGGCATGATAACCGGTTGATATAATGAATCATATTTTACAAAAGGACCTGATGCAGATATTTTAGTCCACCAAATCTCCCATTCATTGACTAAGGTTACCAGGGGTCAACTCCGTGTGTGGTACATCAGTATGGTTTCACTCTAAGTGTTAGGTGGAGCATTATTAAGTGTTAATTTCACAGTGGCAATGTCTGTACTTAACTCACCTCAGCTCTAAAAGGAGGCCCCCCAGAATGTGGAAAAGTTCCTTACAAACTGGGTGGACCCATGAAAAAGGGTTCCACCCACCCTGACAGGTCAAAACGTCATGCCCAATTTGTTAACAACAATTGATTTTGCATGGTGGAAAGTGACACGACCACTAAAACTATCTCCAACCCAGTTGAGAGGCTACATCAAAACACTTTTTTCGATGCAGAAGCTCCACATTAGAAACTGTCTTTCAGTTTTCCTAAATACAGCTGCTGGATATAATTACACTTCCTGGCCTCAGTCGTGAGCGTGACAACATTCCTCAATGAAGTGTGTTTTTTGCACTTCTGAATGCTAATATTTATTTACTTCTTTAGACATAATTTAATATACACTTTGCTTCTACACTAACTACTAATATGCAGTCTTTTAATATGGAATACTGCTATTTCTGCAATATGGCCTCTGGAATCTATTGTATGTGTATGAATTTGGATAAAGACTGAATAAAATGACCAGGTCTGGTTTCTAAAGCAAAGCCTCTACACAGTCGCTGCCTCCAGCAAGGACCCAGTTTCCTCAGCTGGCTCACAGGGAGAGATGGCAGCTTCAAGGCAGAGTCAGGCTGAGGAAGGTGTGTATTCTGACCAAACTCTCTCAAGATCACACAGTTGTTTGTGTGTGTGGGTATGAATATGAGCTCTCTGTGAATGCACAGCATGCTTCTCTGTGTGTGTTGGGCCGCTACCCTCTATCTGTCCTCATTGCTCTAACCCTGCCCCCCTCAGGACAGAGATGCTGGCATGAGGCAGGCTTTGAACCTGCCTCTGTCGAACTCTCTAATTGTAGGGAGCTCCCCAAGCCTCGGCCAATGCAGCTGTGTGAACTGCCAGTGCTGTGCCATGACGAGTGTCACACTCCCTGCGGCTCGTTTACTGTAAGGTGTTTTTAATTACTCGTCCCTGCTTCCACTCTCTATCTTGGCTTTTGTGCCAACTGAGCTTCAGATGTTTGTTCAACCCCCTGTTGTTCCCGTATCTGTGTACAGCAGTAACACATACTAAAATTAATTTTTTCTTTGACATTTTTGTCCTTTTCTCTTTGTTGACATCTATGTCAAACTTTGCACTTATATTTAGTAGTTTTAGTTTTTTAATTAAGCCTTTCTCTCCTTTTGGGCTCATTTCTCCTCCTCCTCCTCCTCAATGCACATTTAGTTCATTCATCGCTCGGTGGAGGCCATAAAAGGAGTCTTGTCATTTATGGAAAAATTAAATCACACAAACTGGCATTCATCCCAGGCACTGGTGCATGGAAATGATGTCACCATATATAAGCATCATATGGAAAAGTTTGCAATCAGTGTCACTCCACCACGAATTAAAAAGCAGTGTCTTCAGAAAAATAAATGGTTTATTTAATATTAAACATTATTTTTTTCTAACTTTTTTGCCTAGGAAGAGGTCTGGGTGGAGCTGTAGTTTTCATTTATCACACGGCTAAGACTGGTGGTGTCCTGCTCTATATTAGACCATTACCTGTGCTGCAGTGTCATTTGCGATATCTCAGCCATAAACACCATTGCAGAATGATGAAAGATTGTTAATATGGGGGCAGAGGATCCTTCATTGTTTGTCACTGACACTGATAATGGTAAGAAATGTCCTTCTGCCCTGCCAATAATGCACATGCCAGGTGTTATTTCTTGACTTAAGTTTACAAGACAGCCAATAGCTTAATGGGTTTGATGGAAAAAAAAAAAAAAAAAAAAAAAAGGATTTGTCCTCATCTTGAGAAACTAGAACCTTGGCTCAGGCTGAGGAATGAGGTCTGAATGCTAAACAGAGGTCCGTAAAAAGCAGATAGGCATTCCTCTCCTTCAGCATGACTTGTTTGAAGTAGCGACAGTGCAAACGTGCTGTGAATTGAAGCCACGCTTTGAGCCTCAGCTCACGTTCACAAAACTTTTTAATGGGCCACCAAAACCCTCCAAGCTGAAGCAGACCTCTCTGAATATTCACCGTGACCTACTTTTGACAGCCACACATAACATGTTGTTTCTGTAAATTAATCAATTAAAAAAAAAAGAACTATTGATTAGACATAGTGATGATATTGTGCTCCCACCTTGTGTCTTATTCATCTCAGCATTCGCCATTTCCAGGTTGTTTTAACACTCAGTTACAGCAGACAAACCCCAAGTCAACTTTAAATCATCATCACAATTCCTTGTGTACAGCTTTTCTAATTGACATTATTGTTTAAAAACACCACACGTGAACGTCAAAGATTAAAAAAAAATCTTACACCTTACCTTTTCAACTTTATTCCTCTTTCTCAGTTCCTCTGTGAAAAATGCTTCTTTTTCTTATCTTATCTCTTTGTTCTTCACCCTGCACACTCACTAAATTTCCCTTGTAAAAGTTGAGAGCTACTGCCTGCAGTGCATCAATTTTCCCAAAGTCACCTTGAGTCCATGCTCTCTCACTGTCCTCTTTGAAAAGTTTCCCTTCTCTTCTATATATCCTTTTGCTATCTTCTGTTCTTTCGCTGCTGCTTTCTGCTTAGCTGTGTACACACTGTCATCCCTGGTGTTGCCCGTCTGGCGAACCAATCAGACTAAAGGACCAATTGCTCCTCTCTTTACAATCAGTGGGACAGCCTACCCCAGCTCCAGCGTAATCCAGCAATCTACAACCTCAGGCACAGGAAGGAGCAGAGGATGATGAAGAAGAGAAGGAGCAGAGAGTCATAAGTGGGTGAAATGGGGAGGGGTCAATATGTTTGGAATAAATCAGGCAAGCAAGAGAAGGAGGAATGAGGAGAGGGACACATGAGGTGGTCAGTATTGAGCAGTGGAGGGAAATGCTCTTGCACGCACCACAAAGGCAATTCATTTCATCTCAGGGTATTTGCAATTGAATATAGTGAGCAGCATGGTGGGGAAAAACTAGTATATGGGGCTTTTGCCAGCGGTGCAGGGCTCTTGGATCACTTACTAGTGAAGTAGAAAATGCAAAGGATGAGAGAGAGAGAAAAAAAAATCATCCTCCCTTACATATCGTCAAACCTGCCATAATGCATTTTAATGAGCAAGTGTTGTACATGGCTGAATCTGTGGAGGGATTTATAGGCATAACAGATGAACCTTTAAACTGCATTATATTCTGCTGCTTGCCCAGTCAGAGTTAAAGCAATTAGTTTTGGCAAAAAGATCATGAAAAATTAGGTGCACGCCAATACACACACACACGCACACACACACACAAAAACACACTGGGAGATTAGTCATGGTCATGGAGATCTGATCCCTGTTCAGCACTGTGCGAGAAAATAGCAGTGTTTCATTAAAGCTATCATTGAATTAATGCAACAAAAAGAGGTTTTCAGAGTTGAATCACTTCCATATTTTTCCTCAGGAGAAAAATAAGTAGGAAAATGGAATCATATTGTAGATGTTCTCAACCATGTTTAACAGGACGGAGAATATATTACAAAGAAACAAAGTATTCTAGGCTGCCGTTGAGGTTCTTATTTTACATTTTTTCATTACATTGTCTGAGCTGTTTCCATATCACATGTATCATCAAAATAAAGTGACAGAGCTTCAGACATATGCTACCAATGTTTTGAGATTCCCACTATTTGTAGCCCATTGGGACAAACTTTGCTCTTTTTTTCCCCACTCGACAGCCCTTTGATTCTCCTTAATCTTCCTGACAGAGTAATTTGGTGTGTTGTACAGCTCTAAAAATACAGATGAAGGCTGTTGTCACCCACCAAGCCAGATGGTCAAAAGGTTGTACTTCTCTTTCGGTTCAATATGTTTTTTTTTCTCCCTTTCAATATGTCCCTTTCAATATGTCTTCTTTCTTATTTGGCAGGTCATTCTTCTTCACCACTGTGCCCACCTCCCCTCCAGAGCCCTCCTTGTCGTCTTTGTCTCTTTGAAGACCTGACTGGTTAGCGCCCCAGCCAATCTATCAGCAAATGCTTGACTGGGGCCCCAGAAAAAGGCAGGGGCTCCCTCTTTGTTGGGGCAGACTGCAGAGAGGGTGGCATTCAGGCCCACTGAACAATACCTTCCATCACTGTGGCAGAAGATAATAATTGGCAGAACAAATTGAACCTATAGGGTTTATAGAAAGACCTCTATCTGTTTTAAAGTCTGTTATGGTGGTAGGCGTCTGGAAAACAAGTCCCTTCAGGTCTCCCCACAAAGGCTTAGATCTGCCATACAAATAGATTGGATACAGTTATGTTCTGCATGTTGCTGGACTTTAGTTCTGTGGAAATATATGGGATGTTATGTGGACACGGTGCTTTAAGGCATTGGATCAAGTACGCCTCCTCTTAAGGTTGAGGGCTGTAGGTTTAAAAAAGGTCACCTCAGACTACCTTTTACCAGGACTTACAGGGACTGTCCAAGTCTTTCATTGAGAAAGCAGATTTCATGCTTGTTAGAGTTACATATCCTGTTCAGGACAAATCATTAACACTCGGAACAGTGTAAAATTTTTGGAACAGTCTTTTTATTCATTTTTTTCTAAGCACTCATTACTTAGATAGATCAGCAATGCAGTTTATGCATTACAATCTGTTGATTATGTAAGAAAAGCATGAATATATATTGAGGTATTCTGATAAAGGACAGTCAGAGTAAACCTATGTAAACTAAAGGGCAACACAAACTGACACCAGTGCTTATTTTTAAGCCTACTCTGCAAAGCATGACATTTTACTAACATTTATGTTTACAACTCATTTCTTATTTTATAAACTATCAGAAAATAGTGACAAATGGCCATTGCAATTCCATACCCCAGTGTGAAGTGTTGGAGGACAATTCAAAACACACCAATATTTAATTTACATTGGTTTAAAACAAGGTCAACAAATTGGAAAAAATGAAACAATATTTCCTTTTTTTGCCCAATAAATCAATGTAGTAATTAATCATCTTTTGAAGCAGTTGCAGGTTCTTTTTCATTCATTGTTTTCTTCTTGGCGTGAAGATAAACCTGCTCTACATTTTCATCTTTATAGTAAAAGGTAATTTGATCAGATGGGATGTCCTGTGTGTGCCACACACACACACACACACACACACACACACACACACACACACACACTCAAATCTGCACAGCCAGAGTGGCTTTACAAAAAGGTCAACAGCCACTTTTCTCCGTCTGAATAGCCGTGAGTGTCCAGCAAGTTGTTCCAGATGGATATTCCTCTGCAGTTTAGCTATAATAACTTCCCCAGACAGTTATATCTGGTGTTTACTTTACTTCTGACTCTGAGATAAGTCTAAGATTTGACTGAAATCATGTTTATTCCAAGCACCCTAAACAGGCTAACATTATTGCGCTGATGAATGCTGTTTAATACAATTTGTTGTTACATAGAATCTGTACATCTGAGGTACTTATAGTAAAGTCAGCATACCCACTTTTAGAGGAAATGCAACTTGTTTGGAGAAAAAGCCATTAAAAGTTATCCTTTAATTATTGTTTGATAAATACAGTGTGATTTTTTTATGTTGACATTGGTGATGTATTATTTTTAGTCCAATATTATTATTTACTCTGCATATTTTGTTTCACTTGTAACATGCTATTATGATATTTTCTTCAGATCCTTATCTTACTATCATTGTAACTTCTAATTTGAGTGTTTTGACAGTTTCTAACACTATTGTTGGTATGTTGGTTCACTATGGTGGTCACCAGGAGTCAGTTCACTTGACATGTCTATTGTCATTATTTTTCTGTTAGTTTATACCATGGCTGTCCCATTACATTTACTTATGATTTAATAGCAGCCCAATATGCATAAATCTATACAACATAAACAGTAAATTCAGTACTACCAAAAAAGCCTATTTTGCTCAGGTGTGTCACCACGAAAGAAAACAGAACCATGTGTTGCCACAGGAAGCAAAAAATCCTCCACTGAATAGAAACCCCTAACCTGAGATTGAGTGTTAATACTGCTGTGCATCCAATAGGCAATTAAAATAATGACAACAGTTAAATGCAATGGACTTGATGAAAAATACAGCCTAGTAAGGTAATACCCTGCCCTCTGTCTGCGCGTCTTTACCCTCACTTAAAATGTAACGGCCTTCAACCTAAACAAAGTTTAGCCAGTCTGATGAAGCGTATCGCTCTGCCACCACAACCACCACCAGAGGGAAGCATGAAAAAGAGGTAGATTTCAGAAGAACAAGATGAGAGATTGCCAGAAAGAAAGAGCAAAGTCTCTATGTCATCTAAGATAAGAGTAGCAACTCTCTGCGCTTCTGCTGAAGATTAAAACTGGCACAGAGCAGAACAAGCCTGAGTACAAAGAGCTCTTCTGTGTCTTTAGCGTGTGCAGTCAAGCCTTTTTATGTTTGATATGGCTACAGGTCCAAACAAAGAAAAATTAGGTGGGGAAGTCACTGTGTCTTTTCTTGAAGCAGACACACATATGAATTTGTATATGAAAACCGTTCAAATCAAGCAGCTGCATTTACATTAATTGGTGAAAAAAAAAGAGATGTCTGGCCTTAACTGTGAGACATCAGCATCGGCACCGTGTTGACAAAAGACTGAGGACTGAAGCATGATATTAGTGACTGTCTGGCATCATCTGACTTTCTTCTTCATGTACTCTTGTCTTAGACAAGTTTGTCTTCTAAGATCCCATTTATCTGATGACCTTTTCACCATTTCTCCCTCTCATGTCTGAGCCACACCACCTTAGCAGGGTATTGACTTTCACTCCGCCATGTTAAACTTTGCCATTCTTGTGGAGCTCATTGCCAAGCCGGTGCTGTGACAAGCAGCAGTATTCTGCTTGGGATAAAAGGCTCCCTGGGCTGTTTGATGCGGTATTCCAGCAGGGATAGGCAGGGACTTGGCCTTGATGAGTTGACAGGAGCGGAGGAGACATGGGGTCTCAGAGCAGCAGGACCACAAACCTCAGGAATGGTTTGTCTTGCTCTGATATGTACCCCTCCCTTTTCTGTCATTCAACATAGCCCCTACTTCTGTGCTCTGTCCCTGTGACCCCATACTGTTGAATTAAGGGGAAGCAGATACATTGTGACTAAAGCAAGCAGAAAACACAAATGTGAAATACCTGAATTATGAAAGCCTTCTCTCTGCAGTGTTATTTCTGCTTAATTATTTACACACAACCAACAAAAAATGAATGCAGAAAGAAGAAGGAGAAATATGTTATTCCAAATGAAAAATAACATATAATTCCACAGTAGTTCAACTCATTCAATAGTAGCAACTGGGGCGTTTTTTGTAAACTCAAATGCACATAGAAAAAAAAGTTTTTTTCTGAACTTAATTAACCTAAAGTACATTAATGACATTATATCTGTGTTTCAAAAGGTCTAATGCCCCCAATGCAACTGCACGTGTCTCATGTGAGCAGGTTTGACTGAGTCTAATTCCCTGCCCCCACTTCCCAGTCAATAGAATAACAATTAGGGGGAGTGTGCACGCTCCATTACATGTTTGGTATGCACAGGCAGCCACATCTAACCAGAAACAAACACACATGGAATAAATGTCTACTTTGTTGGTTTCTGTGTGTATGTTGATCTACATTGATGGAGTGATCAGAGCAAGAAATAGTTTAGTGGGGGTTTAAATAATATTCTTCCGCCAGTCTTCCTCCACTTTGAAATAAACCTGGATTATCACAGTGGAAAAAACTGTGGTTCCTTTCAAAGCTATGTGCATGAAATATTTTCCATCTTCTTTTCCAGCTACATAAATCTAAACAGAGGAAAGGAACAGAAGTTATAACAGGAGAAAAGGATGCTGTATTTGTACCACTATAATTATCTAAGAAGTCAACACAACTTGTTCAACACTGCAGACGCATTATTAGGAAAACTATTGTGATAGTTATGAAGTCCTCGCTCCACTTTATTCGTAAAGGCCGTAAAAGTATGCTTGATCTAATTATGCAGGGGAAGAGACATTTTTTTCTCTGTCACCTGGCAACTAAAAGCTTGAAAGGGCATACTCATCTCAGAAAGCCTTAGCTCCACAAAACTTTTGCTTTGCTGCTGGCTGACCTTATTCCAATAAACATTCAATCTGAGGGTCAAAAATCATTGGATGGTACACAGTAAACCCTTTTTACCAAATAATACGATTTTATTTATTGCACTGTTAGACTCCCATCTCAGTGACTTTACAAGGTACATATACTCATTTTAGGTGTGTTTCTCATAAACAACAAATAGCTCTTATCAGAGCAAATCTGACAAAGAAGAGAACATCATTATTAAACATCTTCTAGGAACAAAAAAGGATAAGTCAGTTTGAAGAGGGTTATACAGTGGCACAATATACCACATTACATATCAGCTACAAAATGTATGGAGCATTAACTAAATGAGTTCTGATTTCAAAAAGGTACTACCGTATCTTCTGGAGGCACTGGAATATTAGTCGCTTTTAGCAAAGACAGCCTTGTTCAAACAGAAAAAGAACACATACAAGTTGGTTTGGTGTATATACTGCATTTCTAATTATGCTATTTATAGTCTACATTAACCTATAAAGAAGGTAGACTAGGTATAACAAGAAGCAGAAGGGCATTACGAAATTCATTCACTGTGGCAACACTGGGGAGAAGGTAAAGCAGAGGGTCCACCTTCTCTCTCAGGTTTCCTGAATGCCAACAGTCACTCCAAACTTTGTTTAAGCTGCATACTTTATTATCTGCAGTTTGAAATCTGCAGTATAGCTCTTTCTTTTGGTTGGCATTTTCACTTGTGCTGTGCTAGGAGTTAGAGTGAACATGAACATAAGAATTTTTATTTTTTCAGCAGTACAGTATTAGTCACTAAATAAAGACAGTACATTATTGTACCTATAGAGGTGTGTGGGGAATTTATTTAATATTGTAATGTAATCCTTACTTAAGTTTGTGTTCAATGATAAGATAAAGATCTCTGTGTAAAAACTGAGTTTCTCAATTTATTTTTTCTATGTAAGATATATTTTGCATCATCTTCTAAAACTATAAACAACATTGAATACCTGCTGGAGGCTGTACTTAGGCAGCCTTTTGTTTTGCTCTAAATAGTAACCTGTCAAGCTTAGGTATTGGAGATGGGCCCAAATGCCGCACAAACCAGAGAGAGACAGATAAGAAGACAGAGTGCAACTAATTTTAGACAGATAATAAGGTAAGCCAAAGCCACTCCAGAGACTAAGGAACTGTGAAACAAAGCAGGCAGCGGGAACTGGAAAGAACCAGGAAACACTGGGGTAGTCCCAGACTGCAAAGGACATGGAACTGAGCTGGGAATCTGGAGACTGGCAGAAAACAGAGACCAGCACTAACTATGGAGAGTGAACAGGGAGATAATGCTCTCACAAAAGGCACTTTAGGACCAAGCTATTGTTCTAGGAACTACCCCACTTTGCAATGGACATTAGGACTACAGACCGTAAGGTCCTTTTTTCTGTTTGCATTCACACCACCAGTGAGAATGTTGAAGAAATGTAAGCCAGCTGATTGTCGGTATACCAACGTCACTTCTGCATGGCATTCAACAATGCTAGTGGAAATTTTCACATTTCCCTTTGATTTGTCAAGCGCTTCTCTGTTGTACAGGCAGGCCATAATTTGGTGTTATTTGTGGTTCCTATTATACTGAAAAATACCTACTCTGAAGAAGGACCTAAAAAAGTGAAAGAAGTCAGGGAATTGTCCCCCCGGCACAGCAACTGAGGAGCCCAAAGAGAGCTGCAATAGGCTCCAACAGATCCCTGTGACCCTAGGGATACAACTAAGAATAAGCCAGTATACATAATGGATGGATGGATGGATGTGTTGTGGACTTGATTGAGACACTCGGTTCAGACAGAATGGGGTGCACCTCAGATGGATGTAAACTATCCTTTTTCAATGCACTAGCATGGAGATGGGATAGGACCCATAGCAATAGCCCATAGTGATAGCCCAGTGGGCTGTGCACCAATGAGACACACCTAAGAAATACAAGGAGCAACTGAAACTAGGACTTGAGCTGGGGATGAGCAGAGAAATGAAGGGAGGTGAAAAGGAGGTTTAAGCTAAGGAGTAAATGGGGAGCTGGGGCAGATTGGGGATAAAAGCGAGTGATAAACGAGAAGCTTAGCAGAGGCAAAGCCAAGACTGAAGAGAGGCAGAATGGGCCTTGAGCTAATAGTAAATGATGAATGGGGAACTAAACAAAGGAAAAACAGGGCTAAGGCAAATAATAAACAGGAAGCTAATGCTAAACTTGGCAGAGAGTAGTGCATGGGGCTCCAGAGGTGAGCTGAAAATACTGACTGGGAAGAAGTAGGAGAGAAGCTGGCAAACTTCAAGCTGATGGAAGCAGGGGGTGAGTGGAGTGGAGGACTAGAGCTGAGAAGAAACCTGGACTGAAGCTGGCTTGCTCCATGGCAATGACAGGTAATCTAAGCTGAGTAGTCGGCAGGAATGACAGGGAAACAGGATAGAGGCAGGCAGGAGATAAAGGGCAGTGGCTGGTGGAAAGCCGAGTACAAAGACATGAAACAACCAGGGTGGATGGAAATACAGCAATCTGAAGCTGGAACACCCAAAAACTGGAAACAAACAACAGGGAATTGCAAGAACACTGTACTGAGAAACCATCTAGCAAAGAGGAATGGATGACTGAGATATATAAAGGGAACTGAAGAAAGCGAATAGCACACAGCTAACAACAATGACTAAAATAATGAACTAAAGTTAATCTAGAAATCAAAAGGGACAGGCTAGGGACAGGAAATTGATTCAAAAATAAGAGTCTCAAACCTGGAAGTGAACCAGGAAATGATATAACCTTAGCATGCTACCACACTAACAATGGTAATATGTTTAATGGGTATAAAATGTTTCATTTATCCTATCTGAGTATGCTAACATGAATGTATTAGCGCCAAATTCAAACTAATGCTGAGTTGTACAAATGTCATTTTTCCTGCAAGTAGTTAGTCAGAAAATGAAGTGTTGGATAACATTTAATCTAATGATGGTGCTAGATGAGAGCTAAACTAATCAGTGAAGTTGTACTTGATGGGATGTTACCCATCAAGGGTGTGATGCATTTTTTTTCCCCCCTTGTATTCCTCTGTCTTTTTCTGTGTGTGTGTGTTTTAGCTTTGATTGCAGCTCCGTCGTTTGGAGTGGTAACCTTGAAGATGGGGGCAGCCTCGCCACAGGAAGCGTCTTTGCTTGCCCAGTCATTAGAGAACTCTCCTTGAAAGGGACAGCTTTCTGATTCATGGGGGGACTGTGAATACTGCTGCATGGTTGTTAGTGTTGTGTTAGAGACTGTGTCAGCTCTGTGCATAGCCAAAAGCTTTGTTTGTTTCTTTCACTTCACTCGTCTACATATAAAATGGTAAGTTAACTAGAGGTGGGACACAGGTGAGTCTGGGGTACCCGTTACATTTGTTGTTGGTGTACGTCTATGTATAGTCACACCAGGTGTAATAGCAGTTGTCTCTTTATGTATGGTTTGGACAGGCAGCTTTTTTGTTTCTTTGATTTTACTTGTACATATTTAGTTTAGTTTCTAATTTCGGACACTGTCACTATATTTTCATTTTGCACTGTGAATAGACACACTAAGCTCAGTGAAAAAAATCACTACTTCGTCCAGCCAAAGTTTGTTTGCATTTCAACGCCGCTCAGACCATCACAAGTGCATTAAACTACACTCTTTATATTGTATCTTATTTATTCATGAGCTGACTGTATATTTAAGGTTGCTGGTAGAGGGAGACATAGCAGAGAGAAAAAATATTGAGGAAAGCAGGATGAAACAACAGTTTAAGGGGCTGTTTGATTCAGAGTCACATCTGACACCAGTTTTTCTAGCTGATTTAATAATCTTCCTATTAAGGTTACACTGGGGTTGCAACCCAGGGGTGGGTGACAGACTGCTCTGAAATCATCTCTCTCTGACGGCTCTAATGACTCTACTGATGTGCTCAGCCCAACAGTGAAGGTTCTGGGATAGTGAATCTGGAGGCAATTGAGAGTAGTTTGTGTGCTGGATAGACAGCCAAAGAAAGTAAAGGAGAATTTTAATACCTCATTTATGGAGCTGACAAAAACTATCCCAGGAATGTGGAAACATTTGGTATTGATGAAAGTAGAAGAACAGAGTCTAGAGGTACTAAAGTTGGAATTAACTGCCATCTCTGCTGTTACTGTTATAAATCTTTTTTTGAAGATGTGTCACTTCTGAGACTGATCTGGGCATTATCTGCTGCAAAATTACACCAAGCAGAAACAATTACCCATGCACAAAGTGGGGTAATATGAAATCTCCAAACTCACCAAATTGTCATCTGCAAAGTTAGTACAGACGCTGAAGCCATATCAAAGTCAGACTGACAAGGAGAATTAAGAGCAGAATATCAGGAAGTCTGTCCATTTTAAAGTTGAAAGCTGGAAAAGAAAAAGACCAAGTAACCTACAGTGCACACTGGAACTCAGAAAGCATTCTCGTTTTGATTGACATTGAGATATACTACACAGTATGTGGTAGTTACTATATGACATCACTCTTAAAGAAACATTTCAGGTTATCACAATTTTATAGTAAGGGCAGCATGGTGGCTTAGTTTTTACCACTGTTGCCTCACAGGAAAGTTCCTGGTTTGGAACCTAACAGGACTGGAGTGTGTGGAGTTTGCATGTTTGCATCCAGAGTCAGGACTAAACATGGAGAAGCAGCGTTTCAGTTTTATGCAGCTAAAATCTGGAATAGTCTTCCTGATGACGTTAGACAAGCCTCATCTCTGGCAATGTTTAAGTTCAAGCCTAAAAACTTTTCTTTTTAGCTCGGCATATGACAACTGAAAGTGTTTTATGTAAAGTAATTTAGCTGCACTCATTCTCCTTTAATTGTATTTCAAGTTTTTTTTTTACTATTTGCTGTTTCCTGTTTTGATTTATGCATATGTAGTTTTAACTTGTCTTTTATTGTTGTAAAGCACTTTGAATTACTCCGTGTATGAATTGTCCTATATAAATAAACTTGCCTTGCCTTCTCCCTGTGCTTGTGTGGGTTTTCTCCAGGTACTCTGGTTTCCTCCCACAGTCCAAAAACATGTATGTCAGGTTGATTGGTGACTCTAAATTGCCCATAGGAGTGAGTGTGAGTGTGTGAGGTTGTTTGTCTCTATGTGGCCCTGTGATGGACTGGTGACCTGTCCAGGGTGGACCCCTGCCTTTCACCCAAAGACAGCTGGGATAGGCTCCAGCTGATCCCTGGGACAATTTTGCAGTCTTTTTAGCTTTGTAGTTTTTCTAGCTAGTTAGCTAGTCATTAGTTTTAAGCAATTATCATAATCATAATTTTATTTTTATTTTTTTAATTTGATGAGAGTTCAGAACTTTCTGAACATCTAACCGCTTGTGTTCTGTGAATTGTGAGACTGTTTCAGCATGTTCCTAGACCTCAGCAATTAATGGTACCTTATAGAGTTGCTGAAAATTAAGTAACAAAGTAAAAAGTAAAAAAGTAACAAGAACTTAATAAAACTGGTGAATGAGGTTATTCATTAGCACATGTCAAGAAACAACAAATAGAGCAAAACACCAATGAAGGCAGTGTGGAAGACTAGCAAGTAAATATGCATCAAAAATGCAGGATTTTTAAAAATGATATTAAAAATGATTTGCAAATGTTTAAACTACACATCACTAAGTCCATTTACAGCCAAGTGTTAATAAATTAGAATAATTATGTTTTATAAATTATAAAAAATTATACATTTCTAAATAATAGTTCAATAAATCTTAATTAAAAGAGGGCTGTTTAATAATGATTTTTAGCCTAGTAATTCCCTGTTTTAGTCTTTAGTCTTTACTCTGCTAATTAAGCTTCACAATAATATGGCCAATGTAAGTGACACAATTCTCTGTTCAAAGGGGGACCTCATCCTGTGTAAATATAACATGAACTGGCAGCATGAGATAAAAACTTTTCACATGACAATTTATGTTGTTTAAGGGCGAGCTACGTAAAGGACTATGTAAAACTATGTAATATTAAAGCCCCTCAGAGTTTAAAGTGAACAGGTGTATCAGTAACGTCAGTAAATAATGGTGAAATAATTAAGGCCCATTGTGTTTACAGAGGAGACTTAACATAAGTTTGACAAATGCCAAATGTTTATATATCAAAATGTCTATATATTCACATGAACACCTTAGACGGAGAATGGGTGCATTTAAGTTGGATGAAGCTACTTTTAAATTATTTGCTGCCAGCTGGAAAAAACGAACATTATCCCTTATGAGTCTTTTGTGAGTTAACTCCACAAGCTCTGAAACACAACAGTTCAACAGCTCTGCCCACTGAGGTTTAACTTAATCAATGAGATTATTTCCGCCTTTAACACAGCTCTGTCTCTGCGAAATGTTCTTAGTGAAAACTCAAAACTGCTCACAGGTTGAAGTCCCTCTACAGCTGACTACGTCCATCAACATCCATTTGCACTGTCAAACTGTCCTTGGGTGAGACTCCAAATCCCAACTTGTTCACTCATGCAATATAAATCACTCTGAGCTCTGAAGGATTTCATTATCTCTATCACTGACATTATGAAGCTTAAAACAAAAGAAAAATACTGAAGCTGGAATGCTGTTTTCTCAAAAGGGCAAAGGAGTTTTCAGTTGAGTGGATATAAGGACAGCTGAACCTTTGCTAGCAGGCTTGTGTACATGGAACGCCAGACTAAGCTTTGCGCTGTAATGCAAGGTGACGCACTGCCGGAGATGAGAGAATAAACAATTGACAGAGCTTTTGTTACATCTTTAATTACAGGCCTTGTGTTTGTCTAGTTCATATAAGGAGCCTTCGGGAGAAGCAGCTCTCCCAGTCTGTTCTCTTTTTGCTTCTGTAAAATGAAAAGTCTGACCTCCTGTCTCCTGAGGAGGTATCCTTTTCTCTTTTCTAACTAAATGCATGGATGGCGAGTAGTTGTCTAATGTCAGATATTAGGTAATGCTGAGTGTGTATACACCTTCAGTGGATTTTTGCATGAAATAAACCTGCTATCCTACAACACAGACAGCGAGGGTAGTGCTTCATGGAGAGGCATGAAATGTACAAGGCAAGACTTTTCTTACTGCTGTAAACATACTCCCCCACCCTTAACTCTCTCTCCCACCACCCTCAACCCCTGCAGAGTACAGGTATGGCTCTGCACTGTTGCCAGCAGTGAGATCAACGGCTATGTCAAATGAGATGATCCACAGCTAATATACAGTTGTCTGACCCTATTACCCTCAGTGGCAGGACCAGGCTGCTGTTTCCCGGGAGAGCTCCTTGAGATTTTCAGAAGAAATTTATTCAGGCTGTAAACTGCTCTGCATTTCTGCAAACGCATGCTGCTCTCTGAACATATTTGTATGTACATGTGAACATGAAAACGTGAAACAGAAAATATGGACTTGATCTGTTAAATGCTTAAATAAATTTGATACATATATTTCCTACTGGCCGATCAAACACTGTAGGAAGAGGAGGCTTTTGTTGCAGTCAAAGGGGCCAACTACATTCATTACCTTTGGTACCTTGAGAGTGATTAATACAATGTCCCTACAATTTACTCTGAAGATGTAGTAAGGGGTGAATACAGATGGACTACATATAGGGGTGGCATAATTTAGGTGACCAAACAACCAAACATATTCTTTAAAGGGTTTTTTTTTTTCTCACATCATTCATCTGCCTCCACAATACACAATGTGTACAGTTTTTCAATCCAGCAATATTATCTGGCTTTAAAACTGTAATAATTGATTTCTGGGTCATCTGGAGGCAGCATAACAAGGTGTTTTCAAGTGAACGAATGGCTCACATAAAGAAAAACAGATGGATATTCTTGGAACTGTGTATCTGTTGCTCTCTTTCATTTTCTCCCTCTTTCCATTAGGTCATTGTCTCCTTTGACTCCTCTCCTGACTGCTGGATCTTGTTACACTGCCTTTTTCTAGAGCCACATTGTAAATTGGCTGAATACAAAGAAGCATTGTCAGAAGTCCTCCTCAGTCCCTGTCAATGTTCATCATGTGCAATGAACCACAATATCTCTGTGTAGAAACCTTATTACAGGAGTTATGATATACTCATAATATTCTTGCTGTGATGTGCTTTTTAAGTAGATTTTCTGCTGGCAGCAACAGATAAGTGGGTTTCAGCTTTTGAAAAGGACTAAGCACATATAGAGTCCAGAGTCAGGGAGATACTCAAATGTCGCCACACAACAGTATGTAAAGTTCAACTAGAATTCTTGCAAGGGAAGAGAAGCTTGTAATAGATTACTCCTAGTGCTCTGGGGTGGATTTCAAGCATTGCATACTTGGTTTAACTCAGGTGTTATCATTTGCTTCTCTGCAGCTTACACTTGGTCCACATCAAATCCATTTCAACTGTGGTTGGACAAACAGTTACAATTATCTATAGATATCAGAAACAGTCAAACAGCAGCAATAGTGCCACCATGTGGGGAGATATATGATAAAATGTGGCAATATACAATTTTGTTAATATCTCAGCAACTTTAATGAGTATTTGTATCTAGTGGTCTATCATTTCCCCAAAGAATATACATGCTAACCCTGAACCATCCCTTAGTTATGCTGTTATCGGCCTAGACTGCCTGAGGACCATCAGTGCACTGAACTCCCCTACCCTAACCCTCCCTTCCCTTCCCTTCCCCTCTCCTCATCTCCTCCCACTTCACATGTATATTCCACCATTGAATGTCACTAACCTTGTGCTCTCTCTCTCCCCTAGTTTGTGCTCTCTCCCTCTCTCTCTCTCTCCTTCTCCCTCTGTACCTTCTGCAGGTGTCCCTGGTCCTGGAGCTGTACATCTCTGATGTGCAGTTACTGGTCCCACCAACCTGCAGTGTCTATTTGTTGTTTATTGTTGCTGTTCTTTTCTCTCTGCTCTATCCACTCACCCCAACCGGTCGAGGCAGATGGCCGCCCAAACTGAGCCTGGTTCTGCTGGAGGTTTTTTCTTCCATTAAAGGGAGTTTTTCCTCTCCTCTGTCACCAAGTGCTGCTCATAAGGGATTTGTTGGGTTTTTTTTGTTTTTTGTAAAGTGCCTTGAGATGATTGTATTGTGATTTGGCGCTATATACAAGTAGAATAGAATAGAATTGAATTGAATTGAATGCTAAAGAAATCTCACTTGGTGGAGAGATGTCCCATGGGGAAGTGTTCACCATACTGTAACATGTTATAAATCTACTCCCATATTCTTGTGGCTAAAAATGTGCTTTCAGTTTTTCATTATCCAGCTAATTCATTCTCACAGCGACAGTAGCATTTTTCAGCAATCATAATGCAGATCTTCAGACACTGCACATGCTAGTTATTTGATACTTAATTACTATATGATACTTAATTGTATTTCTATTGAGTCCAAATGTATGACAATTATTAAGTATAGTTGTATGTGGAAAAACTACTGTGCACATAGACTATCAACACAACTGGTCATTTAATATTTTTATGCGGTCTTATCGACAAACAGTCTTGCCATAAATTGAGAAAATACCAAATCAGAAAAGGACAATAACTTTAAAACAACAAAGGGAGCACTTTAAGTTGATCCACAGTGTTCAGCACACAGTAAAAGACATATTCGACAAATGAAAACAAATGACAACAATAACAATAGCAGGTTTTGAATTTTATCCAAGGGTGATTGGATATTTTCTAATTTGTTGGCTTAGTATAATCTAATATGCACTCTGAGAGTATTAAGCAATTTCCATGTTTATCCCCACAACTCAGAGAGTACTAATCTGCACTCAACAGTCAGGGCCAAAAATAATGAAATTAATTGTGAGCATTAAGGCTATTCAACTACCAGAGAAAGGTAGAAATGTAATTATCCACAGTGAGACAGAAACCTCTGTCTCCCCTTTTCTTTCTGCCCTATTGTGTGTGTCTAGCTATTATACACCCAGTTCATTTATTTATTTTTTGGTTTGTAGCTTTGGTGGGCCATACCATATGTATTGGTGCACACAAAGAGATGAAGAAATGTTTTTCAGCTTTTGAAAATGTTGTAATTTATTCATATTGTAATTTTAAATGTTTCTCAACACAAATGTATAGGCTCTGACCTGCCCCATTATATTTTATATTCTTATGACTCAAAATACCTTTAGAAAGCGATGCAATTATGACCGTATTAATTATATCAGCCAACTAGCAAATATTTTTTACTTGGCTTTGGGGAAACAAGATAAGACTAAATTCAGACTCAATGACTTGTTTCTAATGGAGTTATTATGTGCTGTCCTGCATGTGGGCTACGCCACATTACACCAAGATCTAATAATCTGACATAGGGTGGAGAGTAAAGCCACTGGAGATGAGCAAATGCAGCATATTTTCATTTTTCACAAAATCTATGTTACTCAGAGTCAGAATGAGGTTTTACTGGCAAAGTCTATGACTCTGGTACAGCAGTTATGGTGGATCTACAGAGAGCATGGGGGGCAGGGGGGTGGCAGCAGCTCAAACACAGTTAGCTCACCGCACAAGTTCTTCAACATGTATGACAATGTAGATTTGTCCACTGCTATATATGTATTTACCCCACTGGAGAGCTGATATAAATACTTCCTCCACCTGATGCTGATTAAGCAACTAGGCTAATCACCAAGTTACCCCAGGAGAACACACACACACACACACACACACACACACACACACACACACACACACGCACACCCACCCACCCACATACACACACACACACACACAGGGGAAAGAAGGGACCAGGAGGAGGAGAAAACCAGGGAACAAAAACAAAACACTTGTGAAAGCAATCAGGGTAATGAAACATAAAGCTACATAGGACTAAGTACAAGGGACACAGGAAATAGACACAAAATAAAAGTCCAGCAACAGGAAGCCAGGGCATGGATCATGACACTTGTTTGAGTTTAGCAAAATATTTAGTTTTAGATTAAAATGTCTTTTCTTGTCATAGTTAAGATGGACACAGGCTTAAAGTCATGGAATGGTCTTGGATAAAAAAATTAAGTTTCACACGTTTCTTTCTTATGTTATATACGAAGTAAATGTGGGTGACACACACTTCACCTCCTCCTTTGCTCCTGTCAGAATTATTAGATATAGATATGTTGATGAAGTAAATGTTGCCCAAACACAACACTTTCTATTCTAATACTAATCTGTTCATTTCTAGAAATAAATTAGCAAATTTGATCATTTATTGCTAGATATTCCAAATTTCCTCCCTATGGAGTTGCTAAACTTTACTTACCACTAAGTATGATTTCTTAAGTATTTACCATTGCTAAAAGAAAAAAAAGTACTGATTAAAACAGTTTTAATGTTATGCACTCTTTTTAGAAGTATGTGATGGTATTAGCTCATACTGCTAATATTTGAGGCAACATGTAAGGGTAACATAAAGTCACCTATTTACAGTGTAGGTAACAGCATTTATAATAACAGCATTTATGTTTATGTTTGTATCCACCTAATAAAGTCAAATCCAATAATGACTTTTAGTTTTAAGTTGGTGTCCACCATCTGCTTTTTAGCAGTTAGATTTTCCATTTTGTTTACCTGCTAATAGCTAATTATATACTGTTTAATGTGGGAAAGCTTTTCAGTGATAAATATGTTGCATACGGCTGCTTGAAATAGGACTCAGGAGTGTGGTGTGTCTAGGAAAGAGTAAATGGGCCCTATACCCAACAAAATTAGCTGAAAAAGGCTAAAAGCATAGCTGTAGAGCTAGTTGGAGATTATTTATTTGCACGGTTTTTTTTTAGCTGAAAGCCTTTTCACATTGCTTATTACCTTTGTATTCACTGTTAATGTAAAATACATTAAATACATAAATATTGATTCAAGAGGCTTTAAAAATAGATCAAAGACTCTCTTGGAACACCTCTGCAACTCCCATCTATGTGAAAGAAATGTTGGAGCTGTAAAAAATTAAAATTCTGTCAGACTGATTAAAAATACGTAATTGCAAAGTCTTTTACAGTGACAAAGGTTAATTAAGGTCTTTTCACAAAGTTATTGACTTTTATAGATTTTTCATCATTATTTTGTTGCTTTCCTCTTGGTTCTATTTAATGCCACATCCCTAGTGGCAATTGTACATTGCGATCAGGTAACACCGGAGAGGACAAGCCTTCTTCTGTCTTACCAACCAATCCCTGGAGCTTAGGGTTTGGTTGTCATGGGAGACAGGATGTAGTGGCCTTGTATTACAGCGTGTGGCAATTGTGCTGAAACATGACTCTGCCTTCTAAAGCTATTGTTCTCATTCCTCACACCTTGCTCTAGTGGGAGATGAGCTCTGGGAAGTGGATTATACTTTCATTGGTGCACCAGCACTCAGGGATATTCTCAAGGAACACTCTCCCACTCGGACTCACTCATACACTTTACCTGTTTACTCACAAAAAGGTGCACGCATACACACGAATCACATACTTCTCTGATCCCTCCACCTCTACCTTCAGGCCATCTTGAGCTTCACAGACAAACAACTAATTCTCCAGGCACATTTTTCACACCAGCCTGACAAGAATGATGATGCTAATTCAGAGGCTCCCAGCCTGTTTCACGTCTCACATTCTCTTTTTCGAAGATATGTGGAGCACAGCACAGTGGAGTAATCTTGGCCTGCTTGACCGCAATGAACACAGGCTGCACTGGTCGTGGTGTTAATGGTCTCTCAGACAGTATGAGGGCATTGAACAGTGCTAAGGGCACCCTCTTTCTTGTTTCCTTTGTATTGTGCGCGGACACAGACGTACAGTAAATACACTCGCTCACTCTGCAGTGTTTCATCTCTCACCTGCCATTTCATTCTTTTCTAGGTCTCACAGTTAATGATTATGGTAGAAGTCTAAAGAGGGTCTCAAAATGGAGTGTATGCAAGATATCTCTTTTTAGCTGCATGTGCAGGTAATGGTAGTAGTGATGTAGTGTTTATTAAATGGCGTGGACTGTTTTTTGAGCCACCTTGTGAAACTGCAAAGAATAAGATGCAAGCTTGTTATTACGTATTGTATGAACCGAGAGAAAGGATGGGCTTATGTGAAAGAAAAACTGTGAATGCAGTTCCACATTAACTTGTTTGTGTGTTTTTTTTGCTTTTCTCTCTGAGGATAAGGAAGAGAAAGGAGTGGGAGATTGAATTAATTATGTTTTATCACCTTTTAGCTGATTGAAGTCTACCTTGCTCCTTTTAGACAGCTTGTGTTTGTGTCTTCGCCGGCGCCAAATGGATTGAGCCTGTCATCCAGTGCAGGTGCTGCCATCTCTGTTGTCAGACACTTGGACATTCAGATCTGAGTGCTGAGGCACTGTTGGTGTCTCTGCTGCTTTTGCATTTATTGTCTTCCATTTTTACTTTCATTCTTTCTTAGTAATTAATCTCCATAAAAAAGGCCCTAATTTTAACAACATTAATTTTTCATAACATGCACATGTTTTGTGGAAAGAATTGCTGGCTTTCTAAAGGTCTGTGTGACTGTCAAAAAAGGTGAGCTGCATTGCATGGTATTGTGCAAAATGTATAATCTGTCAATGTAAAAAAAAATTTCTATCAATCTAAAGCTTTTGTTCTATGAACCATATAATAAGGGAAGTGGGATGTAGCTACCTTAGTTGTTATTATATATATATATATATATATATATTTGGTGGACAAAAAAAAAAAAAAAAAAAACCTAAGGTAGCTATCTCCCACTTTCCTTATTATATGGTTCTTCATTCCTTTCTTGACCTAAAAGTCGTTTTCATCCATTACCTTTAAAACTCAAAGCTTTTATTCAAGAAAGTCAGCTAGTTATCCTGATTCAGAAGCTAAAATCAAAAGGTAAATAAAATGCTTGCACTTGTTGCCTGTGAAAATAGTAAATTATTTTCTTTTTTATGTCACAGCATTAGCTTTAACTTATTGTAAAACGAAGTACAGATACTATATTATAAACAGAACAAAACAAGTCTTACACTTCATGCACAGTGAATGGCAGTAAAGGAAAATAGAATCACAGCAAGAATGAATAATATCCATATGTAGTATAGAAATAGATGCAGCATAGATAATAGATAGCCAAGCACAATGCACAGCATCAGCAGTTTGGGTGAGGCTACTGACATTTGTCACACGTGTCTATACTCACTGTGGTTTACCATCCTGCTCTATATGTAACAGCTGAGGGTGACAATTAATTCTTCAGTTTTGAAAACTCCAAAATGCCAAAATGCTAGAAAATGGACCTTGTCTGAAGATGTTTTTGTCAAACTACCTTCTATTCTAGTCACAAAAGACGACACAGGTACTGAAGAGAGTGAGTTGAAAAAAATTCATTAACATAGATTATAAGAATACAAAAAAGAATACAAAAACAAACAAATGTGCCCCCCCCCCCCAAAAAAAAACAAAACAAAAATAATAACAACATAAAAACAAAAACTTACTAACTTAAAGAAAGTAAAGACTTTTGTACGTCAATACAATTGATTTGCTGGTGGATCACACCCAGGAATGAACTACACACTGCTAATAATTAACCAAACAGAGAGAGGATTGATCTATGTACAGCTAACCACAGAGACAGGAAAATCCTTGGTCTTAGGAGAGTAAGTAGGAAAAATCTGCTATTTGTCTGAGAGTCAAAGGTAGAAAGAGAAGAACAAAGTATAAAGGGAGTTACATAGATGTGTTGCATTGGAGGGTGATGGGGGAACAGGAAACCACCCTTGTAGTTGACATATCCCTAACTCTGGATGACACATCCCAGGTCCCAAAACACAGACTTTCTCTGTGCGCTTGTCAGTTGTTCTGCATGCTAATGTTTGACATATAGGTTCCTAGAAAATGCTGTTTACAAAAAGCTGCTGGGAGCTGGTTTCTGAATGTTTCACTATTCAAACTTGTGGTACTCCATGTTTTGCCTGTTTCATGTCTCAAAATGCACTTAAACAAATAACCGCCTTCCAGCATTACTGAAACACCCATTGTATGGGCTTGGCTTTGTCTGAATTCATTATGCATACAAATACAAAGAAGATTATCAAGGTTATATATACTTTGTTAATGTTGTTATAGCAACAACACACCAATAAGCAGCCCAAATCTGCTTTATTTTTAGTGTGATATTAAAGTGCACATTTGTCCATCTATTGTCATTAGTCTAATAAATAATGTTTGTAATACTAAATATCTCTATATATAAAATAACACAAGTTTTGAAAATAACTTAATATCACCTGTATTGTAAATATTATTTTTAATTCATATAATACAGTCCCATACAATAGTGAGTACATTTTTCAATGCACATCTGTGAGTCATTTTCTACTATGTTGGTTTAATCCACCCTTCAGTGAAACTGACATTATTAAAATCTAATGGCTATGATTAGGCAACTCAAAGCACTTACTGTTACTAGATGTTTGCTTTTGTTACTGCAAAGACAGTTGCTCATAAAACAAGAGAGAAAGGTGGAGGTTTTTTTTAACCCTCCTGTTGTCTTTGGGTCAATTTGACCCATTTAAAAAAGTTAATATGTTGGAGGAGGGACAAAAGGAAGGACAAATTTACGACACACCTTTTGTCCTCCCGGGTCAAATTTACCCGTTCTGTTTTGACTGCTTATAAAGCATGAGGTATAAAATGATCACCAATTTTTTAGTTTCACCTTTTTCTTTCCAACATATTAACATGTATTTTACACTTATAGTAGGGAACCATCCATGTCATTTTTAGTTAATTATATGGAAGAAAACCAAAGTTATCACATATTAACTTTTGAAAATGGGTCAAATTGACCCGAAGACAACAGGAGAGTTAAACCAATTTTCTTAACTGTTGTTAAGAACCGTCCAACTGTGGTTTGTTGTCTAAACATAATCACATGTAATACTGGGACAGGGTCTTCTGCATTCATCACAATCCAGTCAACCCATAGCAGAACATAGTACTTCATGGAGTGTAGCAATAGAGCAAGATTTTCCCATTCACATATAATCAGTGTAAAGATTATACTTTTTACTTTTATACCCTTAATGAAATAAATACTTCATTAATGTGTTTCAGCTCTGGCCAAAAACTGTATATTCATGTACATCGTATATTGTATTTGAGTAGTAGTTAAGGTAATGTCCAAACTGATTTGAGTGCCTGTGATCTCATTTGCATATCTAATTTTAAATGCCTGTGGAATATCAACCAAATAGGATAATAATTCTTCTTGCATATAAAAGTAGAGGAGTTTACATTTTTATATTAATCAACCATTCAACATGTCCCCTATAATGCAGACTGCAGCTTTGCTATAGATCTGATCGGACGGTTACAGCACCTCCTACATTCCATATATTCATGTTATCAAAAAATGGCACTACAGCATGTAAAATTATAAAGATATGCTCCGGTGGACTTGTTCTATGGTAGGTCATAAAGGATCAAATTATTTACATTTGCTGTGTTGTATTAAATTGTTAACTCAGTTTGAACTTCAATAATTTGCATGTCACTAATTGACATACTATAATTAAGTTGTTCCATCAATTTTTTTTCAGGGTATAAGACTGCATCAAGATTGAGAAACTCATTGAAATAGGTTTTAAATGCATGTAATTTAGCTGATACTCCTCGTTTGTACTCAGCTTTTCATATTGAACTTTTGTAAGAGGACACCTTAGCTTTTATACTGCTCTATAAAAGTCATCCTACACCTGAGGATGTTCTTCATGTAGATTATTTGGTGGTGCCCAGCGAGCCACATCAGTGCCATGAAGTCATAATCACAGTGAAGAAAACCCTCCTAGGTATTACTATGACAATGACATTTGCCAATAGACGAACAGGCAATCACTATAGATGCTTCCCTTGCAGTAAAAATGATTTATAGCTATTCTCATTGAAATGGTGATCCAGAGAGGGGAAGTTAGTAAAGGAGGACAATTAAAGTACCATGTGCATAGGTCCTTTCCAGCCAGCATGGAGCATGGTGCAACACAGCCTTGACTGGCTCGCAAACCCTGCTCCCTTGGATGACTGAGCATCCTGCCCTTCACAAAGTCTATTACTCTGTCAGATAAACGCTGCTATAAATAAAAGGGTACAAAGCCAATCACCTCTCTGTTTAAAGAGACATGCCACCTTCTTACACACAGGATCATTTGTTTGATCTAATCTCCCTAGTTTGGTTTGGGGCCATTGGGCTGCTGTTTGAGCTGGCCTGCCTGACTGATTGTTGAAGCCTGCTTCTGATGTGTTTGTTGGGAAACAGATCTCAGGCTGTGCGTGGTGTTTCCCATTTGAGGATTTTTCACTGTTTTAGACCAGATGGCCGTCAATCTTGTGTTGATCTTGAAGCATGATCTTGCCAAAAATGCCCCACAGTGGAATAAGAAGTACTGAGATGTTAAACATGCTCCCTTCCCCAAACTACTGGCTTCACTACACTACAGAGGGATTATGTTTGTATCTGGCTGGGCAGGACAAGTTGGTGTAGGTTGTAATAGAGCCCAGAGGGAATGAGGACCGGCACAGAGCAGGCTTTCAACAAAATGACATAACTAGAACTCCAAAGGGTGTCTCCTACATTACTCTTATTTCTGCCCCTCTCTCTCTCATACCAAACTAAACTGACATACATTTAAATCATTCAATCCCTTCATACATGGATGGTCACAGGATAAATCCATTAAACATGTTCTAAAAATTCTTATATTGACAATGGATCAAATAAGCACATATAATGTAAAAGGGACACTCAAATTGACAAAATCCCAGAAAATGATCAGTAACTCTGGAGATACCTGTGACACCGTGCGGCCTTAGCATCTTTCAGCTCATTGTTTTGGTTTTATGACACATAGCTTTACTGTTCAAGTTCAGTCTATTCACTGCCATCTACTGCATTTCCAGTTGCCAAAGCATATATTTAAAAAAAAAAGTGCTTTTAAACATGCTTTAATTGAACTTCAAACAGCTTAAAAGGTTTGTGAATAGCTGGTGAAGAAAGTGGAACTTTTAGCAGTCACTTATTCCTTCAGATGTTACGCTGCCAAAAGTCAGTCAAGGAATATTTAAAAATTGGTGAATTAGTGTACAACCTTTGTTAATCAAGAACTGTGATATCCAAATCTGGCAAGAAAGGTACTGAGATTACCTCATTGATCATCACGCAGTGTTGGATTGAAAGTCCATCCATCCATCCATCCATCTTCTATACCCACTTTTCCTGGCTCAGGGTCACGGGGATCTGCTGGAGCCTATCCCAGCTCTCTCTCGGGTGGAAGGCAGGGGTACACCCTGGACAGGTCACCAGTCTGTCGCAGGGCCACATATAGACACACAAAGACAGACAACCTCACACACTCACACTCACTCCTACGGGCAATTTTAGAGTCACCAATCAACCTGACATGCATGTTTTTGGACTGTGGGAGGAAACCGGAGTACCCGGAGTAAACCCACGCAAGCACAGGGAGAACATGCAAACTCCACACAGAAAGGCCGGGATGCGAACCCACGACCTTCTTGCTGTGAGGCAACAGTGCTAACCACTCAGCCACCATGCTGCCCGGATTGAAAGTCACTAGAGGCAATTCATTTTTATGACAAATTAAGTAGTTACTGATCAGCGCCTTTGTATGGCCATGAGAACTGATAGCTGATGGATGTCAGATTTTCCCAAACTTAAGTCCAGAATAGATTGTATGAATTAAGACAGTAGAACTTACTTCTTTGAACTTATTTACCCCTGTAGTTATATGAAGATGCCTGTGACTTCATCCAATATAGAGGATACAAAAACGAGGAATACTGCCACATTGAATCAGCTCTTTGTGTGTTGCAAGAAATACAATATTTACTGGTCAACGTGAGGTTTCACATTTTTGACTTTATGAATAAAAAATGTTGCTGCATTGTACATGAACAAAATCTTCCACAGTTGGTGTGAGATAGCTTTTGCACTATTCGCCCAAACATGTGGTAGCTCAGGTCACTTTTGGTGCCATCAGCAATAAAGTAGATGCCCATTAAGTAAACACTTTGGTTCTCTGGAAACTTCATGATAATGTTTTATTTCTGCCCTCATGAACAGCTTTGTCTCTGAGAAAAGGTTGTTAAACTAACAGTCTGTAACTAAACATCTGAAAAAATGACACTGAAGTGTTATAATAATACAGCCTCCTCTTTTGTTCAGCCATGATTACATTTCCACTCCTTATATAGACCTCTGTCCATTGTGTTCGTCACTTACCAACATTACTAATCACATGTTCCATGTTGAAAAGAACACGACATGATCTGCTAACTTAGCTTGATAGTTTCTCTTAGCTCTGAATTAGACATGAATACACTGCTTTGCTTTCTGATTGCAGTCCTTCATCCTATCTCCAGATACTGCACCACCAAATACTTCTCATCCATCAGTGGCCGTGGCTCTAGAGTCCACTCTGATGATGACCTGCACCTTGTTACACAAGGTAATATCCTATCTCTGCGAGGGCTTTTGTGCCCCATGGGCGCAGGCCCTAAGTTATCTGATAACTGGAGGCCTATTCTGCTACAGAGTAGATGAATCTTCCATCTCTTGCCTTCATATTAACCTCTGTGAGTTTGACAAAGAGCGGTTTGGAAAAATGTAGTAAGAACGTATTTGATCTCAATCCTCTTACAATACATCTGAAATCAACTATGGCTTTAGAGAAATTAATAAATAAAAGAAAGCTTCAGACTACAATACAAAAATAGGTTTCTAGTAAGAAAACAACATCATAATGCCTAAAAATAGGATACAATTAGTAAGAATAACAATATGTGTATTAAACTGATCTGAGTGAGTGAGTGTTCCCTAGCCTGTGAACCTACACACACATTTTTCAAATATCCAGCTTCTTCTGTATTTGAACTCCTCACCCATTGCTGCCAACATGCTCCGACATGTGCATGCATACACACAAGCACAATGTGTCGGAGGCTTGTGTTTCTTGTTGTGTTCAGTAGAGGAAAAAGATGAAGAGGAGGCAGAACAGATGTCAGGACTGATAGCAAGCTTATCTCAACATCATTGATTTTCACATGCTCTTTACTGGGGCCAGCACTGGTTGGTTTCCTTCTCGGATGCCAGCGTGTTTGACAGATTAGCCAAGAAACTTGTCAAAATGGATAAAACTGATAAGAAGATACCAAAAGCTGTCCACCCACATCTTTCCAGCTTGCTAACACACATTCCCTTTTCCTTCAGCTAGTTTTTAAAAGCTTTTAACAAGAGAATGACTGATCAGTGTGAAAAGGAAAAGAAGCAGACATGGAGCAGAGGTAAAATAATTGGCTACACCGCCCGTGTGCCCATTTCTAAACCCTGCATTGAACAAGCTCCTGCTTCTGTTAGTGTTTGACCTATCTGCCCATTTAAGAAGCTCCATCTAGGTGCATGTACACCTACCGAAGCGTGAAAACCATTACAGGCAGTGTGTTAGACGAAAACGGAGAGGTGCAAAAGGGGGCATTTGAATAGGATACTAAGCAGTGATTAACAGAATGAGAGCTGGAAAAATACTCACTTCAGCAAACAGTTCAATCTAGCAGCAAAGTCTTAAAACCTTTCTTAAAACAATTGATACAGTATATTGCGCCAGTAGGGTGAGATAATCCCAGATTTAATGTTTGAGAAGAATTAGATAATGCAATGTTGGTGTCACAGTAGGTTAATGTAAAAAAAAAAATGTAGCAGACTTTTATAATGGTGAAAACCAGACAGTTCTTTAAAGTGATACGACCATTGCTGTTTCATTTCCTAAAATGGCCCTGAAATACACACTTTGATAAGTTGTGATACCATACCAGCCTGCTTGTATTCTTCAGCAATGGAGGCATGTGCAGTGAGCTGCATCATATGTCAGACACATGTCAAGTCGTTTAAACATGGGCAGAAACATGTCACGAGGAAATTCTTTTTAATAGTTTAAAGCTGTCCAACTTGAATAATTCAGTTCCACAATCCAGTTCAATAAATTAAATTTCAAGTTAAGCAGTTCAGAATCAGTTTATTAACAGAATTAATCAAGTTGATCAATTCAAAATCAATTATTACTCAAATTCATTTTCTACTCGCACATATTTCTGCCCAAGAGAAAATGAGAAGAAATTCAAATAAGTGGCTAAATATGGATCAAAGTCCCTTGAAGCAACTTTACAGTAATGAACAAAACTCTAAAGCAAAAGCTATGATGGAATGAGATTGTTCTTAAAGCAAACAATGTCACTTCTTAATATGTAAAATATGTAAAATAATATGTAACATCCAAAGCCAGTGTTTTTAAAATTGTCACTTTCAAGATCATCTGTATCTGCAGGTAATTGTACAGGCTTAATGAATAAGTAGATCAATAGAAAATAGAAACACAACTGAAGTCTGGTGGGAAGTAACACAAAGCCCAATAAACAGAAACGTCCCAATGTCTGGTGCACACGTCTGTAAGAGTAACTGAGGTGAAAGTGACTAGTTTTGACTAGTTTTTTACATTTCCATAAGCACTGGCAGATCACAGATTTGTTTCACATAAATAGAACTTAAACATGATGACCCCTAAGATCATCAACTGCTCCTTGAAGAAGAGTCTCCATGTTCATTGTGTGTTGTAATGAAGAGGAGTAGTGCTGTGCACCAATGCCTCAGAACATAAAGCTATCATCTGACTGGCCTCTGTGTGGATGAAAATTAAATGGACTCCCCAGCGCTCCTCACCTCAAACCTAATAATGCTTCCCTCTGGAGGTCTGTCTCACTGTCTCCTCACCTGCCAGAATATTTATCATTCCTCTTCTCACATGATGTATTTAGTAGCAGTTAAGACAAGTGCTAATAGCCAAATGTCAAGGATTGCCATTGTCACCTGTTGTGATTATGTTCTCCTTCCTTCTTTCTGTTTTAGACTGTTTGTCCGTGTTGCCTTCAGGCGAGAGGACTTCTCTCATGCCCCCTGTGACATGTCCCATCTTTTAAGTTCAGATTTGACAGCACATTTGTTCAACATGACAATGAGGATTCCTCACTGCCACGCAAGATAAAAGATCCCTCTACACAGACACACTGCTGTACGTTTGTTTACATTAGATGGTGTTCGTGCTTGAGTATATGAATTTATTATTAGATTCCTTTCATATAAATGTTGTTTATTTTGCTCGCTCAAGGGTTTTGTATAGAAAAATGTACAAGACGAAAACACTTACTTTACTTGAAGTAAAAATATGAAGATCTCTAGCAATTAGCTTCTTGTTTTTATTTTATAGTGTTTTCTCGTGGATCATCAGGATTGCGAAGAAATAAAAATGGCAGTCTGGGACTAATTCTGGCACATTAAAGGATGTTTTTCTGAAATTATCCCTTTTGTTAGACAGTGAGCATGTGGACAACTGTTTCATTTTATTATGTTTTCCAGATCTGGTAATCTCAAATCTGAAAATTTCTAATAGGGGCTAAAAGTTTGGATGAATTCCAAACTGGCACATACTTTGTTCCAATTAACTATAATGAAACCCATAAAATAAAATGTTTCTCAGGGGTGTCAGTGTTGAGATTATCTGGCCAGCACCCATAATGGCCAACTTCCAAATTCGTTTATTTGCTCAGTTCTATGATAGGACATGCAATACATGATATATGTGAAATTACAAGCTCCCTTAGTAGTAAGTTTTGCTGCCAAACCTGAAGAACATAATCTAATACACTTGAAGTTGTGAATACCAGCCTCTACTAAAACCCCTTTAGAGTTTTTTTTTCATTCTGATTTCATAACCCTAAAAACCAAAATCCTCAAGCTTTTATATTTGTCTGCATGCTCATTTAGTTATATTTAGTACTTTTAAATAAATAAAAATATATAAATAAACTTTGTATTAGATAGTTTCAAGGTTGACCTCATGACATACATAAGCCTCATACATTAATGGATATAGAAATGAGGCTGGAGTGCTGAGATGACTATTTTTCCAGCTCACTTGGGCAAGAGGCATGTTACACCCTGGACACATCACCAGTCTATCACAGACATGATACACAGGGACAGACAAACAGTCACATTCACGCCAACAGACAATTTTCAGTCACCAATTCACTTAAATCTAAACTGCTCTGGTGAAAATCTCCACAGAATTGGGGAAAACATGCATCTTCACATTAAAAGCCCCCTTCAAAATGAATTTCAAACTCAGAGTCTTTTAGCTTTGAGGTGACAACCACTGCACCAATGTGCTGCCCAAACTAAAATAGTAAACACATTACTGTTTTATATATATATATAAACATATTAGCATGCCAGTGTAAAAATGTAGTTCCAAGCAACACCAAGCACAGCTTCAAAAAGCTCATAGCATGGCTGTAAAAATATATATTTATTACAACAATGTAACAGTATGTCTGCCCAGTAATACTGTGTTTACTTTTTGCAATAAGTCTCCCTGAATAACACCTGCAACAAACAACCAAGCTGCAACCTTTTCAGTTTTCTACAACTTTTGAACCTGAACTGTACCATAGTCAGTTCATTTCCTTACTGAACCGGCAGGATCAGGACAAAGCAGAGCAACAATGTTCCTGGACAAAACTACACCTGATTGCTCACTGGACCCTCATTTCCTTTTAGTGGTGCTGGAGAGAAGTCAATTATGAACTTAAATAGCCAGACTTTAAAAAGTTACCACTTACGTTGATTGCATGAGCTTTCCATTGTTTTTAGAAGAGTTTCCTGGGGTATTATAATTGTCTCAGTAATATGCACAGCCTTTTTATCTCCCTCATAAAAGCCATGTCACATTAATCAAGGTGTATTGGTGATGGTGAGCTATATGAAATGATTGGGACAATAAGTGGTGCGTGTCTTTGAGAGATGCGGGGTTCTGAAAGTGTAATCCAAACCAAGTTCCCAACCATTAAACGTTATGACTCTATCCATTAAAAGTCTGGCTATTACTCATATCTGAGCCTTGGAGAGGGAAAATGATATGTTCTGTGAAGTTCATTGCTTGGTGTCAATCTCACACCTCTGGTAATTGCTGAGCAGATCATGTATGGTAGAAGGAGAAGGGAGGGAAAATAGCTTCCTTAAAAATAAGGGATATTTAATTTGTCAGCTTGGATGAAAATTGGCCAGTGAAGAAAACAAACGACAGTTACACGGGCCGATGGTACCAATTCGTCAGGGGAAGATTGAAGAGGCAGTCTAGAGATAGCTCACATCTCTATAAATCATCTTGACAATTGACTTGAAGTGATAGAAGAGGAGGTGTCCCATAAAGTGAGCCTGAATAGGCACTGATATAGGATGTCTCTCTCCCACTGCCCAGAAATAGAACAACAGCTTGATACATTAAGGATGGCCCATGATGGCTGACTGAAGAACTGTCTGCACACTCATTTAAAGCGGGTATTGCTTTCTGTCTAACTTTGAGCACCATCTTTTGTGGTATGTCATGCCATCATAGCTTTGTTTCTGTATTGCACATTTTAAATGTCACAGTGTTTCTTCAACTATCCAATCCCTTACAATTTGTCCCTTAAGCTTCCAGTTGATTTAGGTTAGCTTTTTTTTTTTTGTTATTATCTATGGTGACTATTGCTGTACCAAGCAGTTCTTCTGTTTTGTGCAAACAAATGAGTTTTGCTGCTGTGAAAACGGACCAATTCCTTACCTTCTGTAATTGCTCTGACTCTAGCAGTGAGAGTAAAAACCCTCTTTAACTAAGAGACGTCAGTCCTGGACTGGAATTTGAAAAGATTGCCCAAAAAAGTTTAGATGTAATGCAATTACATTTTGTGCCAATTTGATAGCAGATTGTAAACAATATCAGCAGACTGCACACTAACCCATCAAAAATAAGGAAAAACATTTACATTTCTTGTCTTAGTTCCCATGAGACTAACTAATTCAAGTAATACCTAAAATGTAGTAAAATGGACCCTTTACCTACGTCCAGGTGGAAACCAAGACAGCAAATGACCTACCTACAAAATTAACAGTATATGTTTCCCAGTATACATAGCAACAGCAACTACAACCGTGGTTCCCATCGACTATCGAGTACTGTGGGTGTTTTTTGCCTGTTTTTTGACCTCATGGAGCCACAGGCAGGGAAAACAGAAATATATTCTAGTAGCATGTTTAATGGGGCAAGTGGCAGAAAAGTTTTGGTTTGGCAAATTTATATATGGATAACAGCCTCACTTGCTTAAAGCAACTGATATTAGAACTGTGTGAAAAAAAATTGAAGTCCTGCTCACGTCCTTTAAAACATCACATTTAACTTGTCCAACAGTGCACTATACTGGGCAGTAAAATACATGCAAATGCACATTTCAAGCAGTTAATTTTATTACATTTATTATGGTGCAATTATGGTATTTACCTTTCACTTCCTCATTGTATTGTAAACTGCTATATTTTACAGTTTTGGCATTTAAAATGTAACGCTGTGTGATCTTACAACTAGCAACTGTAGCAAAACATTCACTTAAACATATTGAAAAGCAGAGTTTAAAGGCAGCTGTAGGTTTTTGTCTGACCAAGGTTTAATTAATCTACAAAGAGTTTAGGTCCACTCCCCTTACCCTGTGAAGCCCAGACTGACTTTCATTTGTCATTTACTTCTGATGACGGATCAGGAACCATGTTTTCTCCTCACTATGCAAATTTTATGCAGAACATGTCATAATCATGCACCACCTTCTCCTCAAATCCCTCCCGTCCATGCAACAACAACAGTGACAGAAATCTGACACTGAAAACACTGAAAACTGTCAGTATAAAAATTTTTTAAAACTCACTGGAAAACGGACACTGGCAAAAAATCTAAAGAATATCACTGAAAATATAAAATGAAAATGAGATAATTAGATTGTAGGTACCTTTTTTTTAGCACTCAGCTACATACATTTCTTCAATATTAGCAATTTCTTTCAAAACAACTGTTTAAATGTCAGTGTTTCATTTTTAAATTTAGACCATGCCAGATATTTTATGTGTAATTTCAAAGATTATTTTCACTTCTGAAAGTTAAAGTTGCTAATGTCGTTGTGAGCTTTTGAGCTTTCCCAGATCACAATAAGTCTGTCGATTGTCTGTTAATCCGTTAGTCGTGCTATTAGAAGTTTTTCCCTCTTCCTCTATCATGCCTGAGCTCTTCCTCATATCGCTGCCTCTCATTTTCCTACCATGCATCCTCTATCTCTGCTCTGTTGTAAATGCAGCAGCAGAAACAAGGAAAACTATAGAAGAAAGACTTGAATTGGTGTAAAATTTCTGAATTATTTCTAATTCTGTATGTGTAATATGAGTCATGACCTATTGAAAAAAGCAGCAAATGTAACGTGACGACTAAAATTAGAAGTTTAATATTCTAGATAAAGGAAACAGTGACGTGATTAGTGATCCATCTGCTTTGTAACGCGTTACTTCGAACAGAACAGACACTGTGATGTGATGAAAATACTGTACCACTGCCTTCTGTTTTTCACTATAGGTGTCTCACAACAATGACACCCAGTCGACTGTATAAGGTTCTCTTTCTCCCTCACTGCCACTGTCTCTGGCTCAAAGAGCTGTGTTTATGCGGGTTACACCAGATGTTGATTCAACCATTGAACAGATGACAGACTTAGTCAGTAGCTGAGAAGACAAATCCACAGTCCAACACTCAGCAGGGTTCCACCTTGGTTTTTCTCTGTCTCCTGAGCTTTCCAAAAACATATGTCTGTCTCTGTCTCATTTTTACTTTCTTATTTACACCACGTCAGTGTTCAGACATTATTGTTTCAGCTGGGCACACACATGTAAACTGTCTAAAAACACTTTGAATACTCGTCATAGATAAGACTAAAACACTGTTAAATTGCATTATTATAAATACTGTTTATAAAACTGTAATTATCAGTGCAGGGAATAAACTGCGCTGTAGCGTTTTCCTCAAGAGAAGTAATTTACTTCAGTTGTTCTAATAAACATTCAGCCCATAAAAACACATCCAAGCAGCAATGCCAAATGTGTAAAGCTGTTGGCATTGAAATGACAGATTAGAGTGTCCACTAAGCAAATAAAACATCACTCTGAAGGTTTGGACTGCTTTTTCAAACAGTGGCTCTCCTATGGTTTCATATTTCTAGTTCCTATCACAAAACAAAGTAATGAAGAAAAGGAAAATTATTACTTTTTGCACTTTTTGGTTTGTTGACCAGAGAACAAATGGTAAGTGGATTGGAACTTTGTTTAAAGGTATTTCATAAACATAAGCCAAATTAATAAATACCATAAATAAATAATAAAAGGCCTTCTGCCTCAAACTAATTTCCTGATTTGTTCTAATCTTTAAAATAATATGCTATCACCTACAGAACAACATCTGTTATTGTTTACTGTTGTGCTTTTCATTCATGTAGTGTACATGTAGGTAACTGTGGTACATGTGTACATGTCATCTGATAGCAAGTCAATAATTTCAGCCATCTGAAGCATCAAACAGAAAAAGAGACCAACAGTAGGCTCAGTAAACCATAATGTCATACAGCTACATGCTATGGCACACTACCCAAGTCTGTCTTTTGCTTTTCTACTCTAGATCATGTAGCCCTCAGCTGCATGTGGTCTAGCCATTTACAAAAACAAGCACAAGGCATGAACAGGTGAAAAGAAATAATGGCATTTCACACCTGGACTGCTGATATTTGACAGAGCATATGTGTAATTTCCTTTCAGATAATCACCAGATTCTATTCTAATAAACGACTGTCTTTCACATCACATGACATGTTGTGTATATAACAAGATATTTTTGCTCCTGCTCACTATGCTCATTCACCTTGAAATAAATCACGAGAGGGAACAGAGAGTCGAGAGAGAGAGAGGGCATTCATTATGAATGGGTTCCTATTCTTGCAAGTCCACTGCACAGCCTTTCTTCTCCTTGTTCTTAATTTGTGTCTGCCTTTTCAAATATTTAAAGGCAGGATTTAAGAATTGAAGTGACTGCAAACATGGATCTTAGGGGCCACTTGACAAGGCAGGGTAGGTTGTTGTACAAGACATTCACTTACTCAAACATATGGCCAAAAGAGCTCGTCATCATTGTTAAGAAGGGATGCCAAACCACTGTGCTTGTGTCCCCTTTTGACATTGGTCTATTTCAATTATCAATGACATGTTCTTACAATTCATTGTTTGTGTCTTGAGTATGTAACATAACCGATGTCTCTGTGAAAGGACACCCTCTTCCTATGTAGATTTAAAAGGCTCATACTAAGTTTAAGAAAATGCAATGGTTGGTACTTTCTTGTGATTAAACACCAATGACAACATATTTCTAATAGTATATTCTGTTTCTGCTGATAAACCACTTTAAACATTAGATATTAAATCTTTAGAAGAGCAATGATAAGAGGGAATATCACAAAACATCTTTGCAAATGCAAATGCACATAATATTTAATGTTTAAAGTGATTTATTAGCAGAAACAGAATATACTATTAGAAATATGTTGTCATTGGTGTTTAATCACAAGAAAATACCAAATGTTGCTCTATGTCTGCTGGTGTGTAAACAGGCAGCTGATTGCTGGAGCATTTGTCTCCGTTAATCAACTTAATATGCTGATTTTATGCTGTGATTCTAAATTGTTTTGCTGCACAAAGTGTCCACAATTTAATCAATGCTGCTTTCATTACTGACTAAAAAAAAGTGCTCTGGTCACATTTGACCAATCTACTGTAAATTACTGAAAAACATACACTTTGAACTAACTCAATGCAGTTTTACTTTGCATGTCTAGTTGTTTTTTGTCTTATTGGGAAACAGAGAAAAGGTTCGATGCAAGTTTTCCATAACTTATATTTTGTGTCTATCATCAGACACATAAACCTCCTCGGGGGACATGTCTCTCCAGAATATAGTAGAAAGAGGAACTGATCCTTCTATCTGACTGAAAACTGATACTGAACTCTTGCTGTGGTTATTCTCCTACTCCACTCCTCCCCTACACCTTCCATCTGTGTCACCTACTACTGTTCACTCCTCATCTTAAAAAGACGATAGAGGTAATGTGATTTCAAAAGGAAGAATAATGGCACCGGGAAGAGGGATGGAAGTGAGGGTGGGGATTCAAGTATGTTTTGAAGGTATGGTTTTGACTGCATTTGAGAGGGAGATCTCTTTTGAACCAGAGTAGAGTGAGATCAAACAGCTTGTGTGTTTGTTTGTGTGTGTATGTGTGTGAGAGAGCGATAGAAGTAGCCTATATGATATGTCTTGAGCTGTGTAGATATATTTCCTTACAAAAATGCTACAATGCATATCTAAAAACATGCAGCCAAAGATTTATTTTTTTTTGATTAATCTCAAACACCAACAATACTCACGTCTCAGCAAACAGCAGGAAAGAAAAAACATGAGACTTTCCTGACTCTCTACTTCTCTGTGTACATGACTTTCTGTATAAATCAGGTACTACACAATATGGAAAAAAATGTTTTTAGAAAGCTGAGATAAAAGCTTCCCAGCCAATCAGAGAGCAACTGTATCTTGAAATGCAATATGTGCTCAACACCTGAGTCTCTTCTCTTTCACAAAAAAACAAAAGGAAAAAAAAAAAGAAAATTGAATCAACTTCCATCAATTTACTGGCAAAGTGCAATGATCTCACTTCCTTTGCAGCTGCATCTGATGTGGGTGATAACTGCAATATAGGGCCCTTGTAAACTGTGTAAGATATGTAAGTGTAAGTGTGGTTGTGTGAAGAAGCAGAGCCAGCACTCAGCAATAGATCTCATGCTTCTCTTTCATCCCTGCATCTGTGGCAGGCTGCCACGGGCCCGTATCATTTAACACACTACACCTGTTGGGATGAATTTGATACCTGAAGATAATGGATTGGGGTTCAAAGAGTAGAACGAGGACAGGAAACTTCTCCAGAGGTCATATTTCATGAGCAATCTGCTCTGATGCAAACGCACACACTCACATATACACACACAGACACATGTGTAGTCAGCAAGTTACACACACATAGAGGCATAGAGGCATACAAACACGTGCACAGATACAGTACTCCAGTAGCAGGTAACACATCATGTCCGGACATTAGAACGAGAGACACAAATACCACATTATAATACTTGTCTGAAAATCTTTTTTACATATGAGGTTACATCTAGATGTAAATAAACTCTGAGACACCTTTTGACACAGTTGATCACAAAAGTAGAAAGACATTAATTTCTTCAAAACTTTCCAAGGATCAGTTTTAGCGTCACAACTAAGTTACATGTTAGTGGTGTCATTAGGATATAAGACTTTACCACATGACTGGCTTTATTTGTGTCTTTGTTCACTGCAGATGGATTTATACACCTCATGTTTGCATAGGTTTACTATGGTTAATATAATATCTAACATGTTGGACTCATGGAGCTCTGTGCTGTGGGCTTGATAGAAGTTTACTTTTTCTTCATAATTTTTAATAATTCTGTTGTGTGTTTGGCTTTCATAACCCAAATGCAATGAGCTGCAGGCTACAGAAACTTAATGGATCTGTGGGTCAGATTTATGGCAGTTCATCCCCTCCATTGCTATAGAAAAAAAAAAAAAGTTGACTGGAGCACATCGAGTCCAGAAGCTATAATTCATTCCCCCCTATGCTTCATTTTATTTAACAGAGTATATTGGTGAGTACTGGGCTGCGTCTTTTGAGCCAATAAAATGTAATCGCACTCTGGCAGCACCAAGGTCACACTGTATTCCTTATGCGATGTGATGACAATTTCAGCTTACATTGAAATTTCAATTAGCTGTCTACTTTTCACCTTCAGAGATGGATAAATAAATGTAATTGGGATTCATAGTTTGCTTTGAAAATGTAGGCGTCTTTCCTGGTGTTCAAATTCAGCATGTGGCAACTGAGTAGGCAGGATGTTTGAACAGGTTGACACCCAGGTTGATTACCACATTTACCACCTTTTTTTTTTTTTTTTTTTTTTTTTGCTGAATGAATTAAGGTGGTCATATTAGAGTGTGCAAACAACCTCCAACCACACAGGCGCTTCTGTTGGCAGAGGTAAGGCAGTTTGACACCATGCTGTTTACTTTCATTCCTCCACTCCCAACACAGAGAGCACTACCCAAGCTCAGAGGGTGGTGATGTGATGGGGGCAACTTGGTGATCTTTAATCACGTACAAAAATAAAACAGAGCAATGGAACAAATCTAGCAACTTTCTGGACAGACATTAGCTACTTGCACAGTTTACAAGACTTGTTTTTATTCCAATGACCTACATAGGCATCCACGTTGTGCCACAATGTGGGTAGGGGGAGAGAGAGAGAGAGAGAGGGATCTTTCCATGTTTTGATCCACAACATAATCAGGACTCTTCTGAATCAGGGGTGTCAGAGGGAGAAGACTATATATTCTGCAGCTTGCTGGAGGGGTCAGGCTGCATAATCATTTCCAAAACATTGGTACAAGTGAAGCCACTACTCATGGTGCTTGCTGCTTTTCTCACCATGAAATGACCAGCAGGATGGCATGCCAGTGTTTTAAATCCACTTACCTTGTTTTTATTTAGTCTGTACTTCTCCCCATCAAAAGGCAGCAGGTGCATAAATACACTTTACTCAATGTAGAATGTAGAATCTTTTCTCTCTGAGACCTGAGGTACATATTCTGATTTTCGCAAACACCTCAGGGTCAACATGCAAAGATCTCTCTCTTGCTCACACACACACACACACACACGCTATAACATGCTGATATACAGTCTATATAAAACTCCATACAAAAGCCAGAAACTAAGTTTTCTATGCACAGGCCTGTGTAAAGGGTTAACGGGGCCACTTGGTTGTCAACAGTAAAAATCACAAATTTTACCTCTTCCCAACAGCAGAAACCACCAAACATGAAGAATACATGATTATATAGTGTCATGGCTGTGCAGTCAAAAAATGTCATTATAATGGCAGTCAATGGGGCACAAACATCCACAAACAGTAAATTCGTGAGAAAAAATGAAAATCTGATGCTCTACGATCACTTTTTATTTTGAAAATTTGTCATTTTGTGTGTTTTTTTCCCCCAAATCTGTGACATCACTTATGAAATTGGCATTTGGTAAATGGATTTTTAAAAACATTTAGTAGTTTTGATCAGAACTGAAGTCGATTAACAAATTTAAGTAAAAAAAAGTTAAAAACAATATTTATCTGATATATTTTTACAGCAGTTTATTTTAGTGGATGTTTTCATCCTGAATATAATGAAAGGGCAGTGTTTTCGAACAGTGCACAAGAGTTAAGGTCAGTTTAAAATCTTTATAAATACAACAACATCATTTGCAAATAGGTCCTGGGGAACATAGAAACGTACCTGTGGATAGAGTCAAACATTTGACCCCACCCACTGAGCACAGCCTGCTTGTACATCAAGCTTGCTGCCATATTGGTCTACGCAATTCTTTTTAACGTTTCATACACGGAATTGATTACATTTTATTAGTTAATATTAGTGGAGAGCTCCGTATATAACATGATATAATTTAACTTACACGTAAACTCTATGAATCAAAAATATTAAAAAAACAAATGAAATATTTGCATAACAGTAGCTTTGTCATCAAGGACAAGTACGACTTTGCTGATTGATAAAGCTAAAATAATGAACAAATAATAAATTGATGTGTTAGCTGAATTACACAAAATGAAAAATAATGACAAATTCTCTTTACTGAATTAAATTAAATTTCTTGAGTAATGCAACCACAGGGGGGCACAATCCAGTGTCTTCATGTACCTGTCCCAAGTCCAGGTAAATGCATAGGGTTGTGTCAGGAAGGGCATCCGACGTAAAATTTAAGCCAAATCAAACATGCGAGTCACAAATATGACTTCCATACCGTATCGGTCGAGGCCCGGGTCAACAACGACCGCCACTGGTGCTGTTGACAGGGTGTCAGTGGAAACTGGACTACTGTTGGTCGAAGAAGGAGGAAGGCGTGTTCGTGGGCAAAAAGAGAAGAGGAAGGGCAGGAGTGTAGGACTTAGAGTAGGGACTTTGAATATAGGGACTTTGTCAGGGAAAACTAGAGAGTTGGGTGATATGATGGAGAGAAGAAAGGTGAATTTCTTGTGTGTTCAGGAGACCAGGTGAAAAGGTAGCAAGGCCTATAGATTAGGAGCAGGGTTCAAGCTGTTTGATCATGGTGTGGATGGAAAGAGGAATGGAGTAGGAGTTATCCTGAAGGAGGATTTTGCTAGGAATGTTCTGGAGGTGAAGAGAGTGTCAGATAGGGACAGAGATGGAAATGTGTTGACAGGTGTCACAAGTGTGATGGAAAGATGGAAGGAATACTTTGAAGAGTTGATGAATGAGGAAAATGTTAGAGAGCACAGAGTAGAAGAGGTGACTGTTGTGGAGCAGGAAGTAGCAAAGATCAGTAAGGATGAAGTGAGGAAGGCGTTGAAGAGGATGAAGAGTGGAAAGGCAGTTGGTCCTGACGACATACCTGTGGAGGTATGGAAGTGTTTAGGAGAGGTGGCAGTAGAGTTTTTGACTGGGCTACTTAACAAGATCTTGGAGAGTGAGAGGATGCCTGAGGAATGGAGGAGAAGTGTACTGGTGCCCATCTTTAAGAACAAGGGAGACGTGCAGAGTTGTGGAAACTACAGAGGAATAAAGCTGATGAGTCACACAATGAAGTTATGGGAAAGGATGTAGAGGAGGCTAGGCTGAGGTCAGAAGTGAGCATTTGTGAGCAGCAGTATGGTTTCATGCCAAGAAAGAGTAAGTAGAATGGTGAGGTTACAGGGAGTAGAGGTGAAGAAGGTGGAGGATTTTAAGTACCTAGGGTCAACAGGAAGAGCTGGAGGTAGCAGAGCTGAAGATGTTGAGGTTCTCTCTGGAAGTGATGAGGATGGATAGGATCAGGAATGAGGACATCAGAGGGACAGCTCATGTTAGATGTTTTGGAGAAAAAGCCAGGGAAGTCAGATTGATATGGTTTGGACATGTTCAGAGGAGGGACAGTGAATACATTGGTAAAAGGATGCTGAGGTTAGAGCTGCCAGGAAGGAGGCCTAGAGGAAGACCAAAGAGGAGGTTCTTGGATGTAGTGAAGGAGGACATGAGGATAGTTGGTGTGGGTGAGGAGGATACAGAGGATAGGGTTGAATGGAGGCAGATGATTCGCTGTGGCGACCCCTGAAGGGAGCAGCCGAAAGGAAAAGAAGAAATTAAATATTTATAAATATTTATTTATATATTTGCACAGGGCAGTCAGGTAGGCTTACTTTTCAGAAGTGAGGCCACCACAAGTTGATAACTGAGTAGTTGTCATTCTCAATCTTAAGAACGTAACTTAATGACGACAGTGAAGATCTTTGGGATAATAACAACCTACTGAAACTTCCAGTAGGGGAGTAGGGACCTACTGAGCCATAACTATAGACTGAAGGGAAGCCCTAACAGGCTATTGAATAGCATGACAACATTCCAACCAGGCAGCCCAACACAATACAATATGATACCGGAGAACTATATGTATGAATGTGTTTTTGAGAACAAAGTAATAACTAACTAACCTAATGGTGATACCCTGTAGATAGATGGGGCTTGAATGGGCATATTTACTGTGCAATCGCGACAGACCTTGTTACGCGACAGGAGAAGGGGCACTGGAAGTTCACTCGAACTTGGCTGGGATTCGGCTGCCAGGAGCAGTTCTGAGCGGCTGGGACTATGTATAGAGGGAGAGACTCTACAGTGGTGGTAGTGGTCAGGTGGTTCATAAAACATTAGACTTTTCCTACCAAAAATAGGGCTTCAAGTTCTACTCAGACAACAAAGGTTTCCTTGAGTGTCAGAATAAAACACCAAAGGTACTTAACAAAGTGTCAGTATGAGAATGGACTGCAAGACCATACAACCTGAGCTGTAAAATACATAAAAAAGCTTCAGTGTTAAAAATATGTTTCTTACCTTGATGTTAATTTGCTGTCTTGCTTTCATCCAATTGAGAAACCCAACCTTGTATGTGACACGTTATTATTTTCATGTTTTATGGTTAGTCCATATAAGCATCATGTCTCATCAGTGACAGTGAGGTGACCACATACTGCATCGTGACTGAGGATTCACAGCAAACTAAAATCACATAACCTCATTCCTGGTTTATCGTTTACTGGTGATCCTGAGAGATGATTTGTTTTCTTGTTCAATTACAACGAGGAGTGAATGTACAGGCAAATACTGGCAATCATCAACTGTGAGCTTTAACATGTTTTTCATAAGTCATAGTTGTCTTTTTATAGAAAATTCCTAATTGTTCAGTGAAAACAGATGGGCTCTACAGTATGTTACCCTGCAATAATTAAGGCAATGTTGGTATATGGGCTGATTGCTCTCCTGTCCACAGTAAGGAGTAATGAGAGAGACAGCTCTGCTCTCAGATCAGCTTCATTTAAAAATTGATTCTTACATGTGGCCTTGACCATTTGAAATTTCTTTCTCAAAACCCTGTCAGAGCAGGAGGAAAGGACTAGGGAGAATCAATTCAAATTAATTTCAGAGATGAGGTGCTTCTGTCTATTACTTTAAGCAACTCTCATTTTGAATAGATCCCTTGCCTGAGAGTCGGTTCTAGAAAAGAAAGAAATGAAAACATAATTGCTTTCTTCAATCCAAGAGGGGATGGAATAATTCACTGTCTGAGTTTAGAGGGAGTTCCATGAGCAGTTTAATGAAATGAAAACCTGCATCTTCTGGTGCGTGATCAGGCACAGACATTGAGAAATTTGCTCCAACTAACACACAAATAGTGATTCAGGCACAACTCTGCATTAGACGAATATAATTGTACTGTATATACACTGAGGGAAAAGCTGAAGTACTCCCTGTGTTTAAAACTTGTAATACCCCTGGAATTAACCTATGTCTTTCTGGACATATTGTTGAAGGTTGTGAAGTTGTTTTAGTTGTATTGCTGCTATTTGAATTAATAATTCATTTTAGGTGTATTTCAGTTACTTCACTGCGTTTGTCCACCATATGCATAGTTTTTAATTTGTTGTGCTAAAAAGATACCCCTGGGACTCTTTTTTTTTTTTTAAGTTTTAAGATGCTGCAAACCTGTTTTTGCAGAAGTTACCTTCAAAGTTGAGGTTGTTTGGGGAAGGCAGCTGTCAAACTAAACAAAATGGAACAATGAGCACCAGAAATAGACTTAGCAAATAATCACGTACATGAATCGCAACACACCAAAACATATTTTTTTGTGGAATAACGAGTAACAGAAATGCTATATTTCAATTGTGTTTTAAATACCATTTTTCATAAATCCAGGTTTGACAGGAAACATAACAGTAGTGGATAGAAATATATATTAATTTACATTTTTGTCAGATCAGATTCCTTGGTTAAAATTTGCATTAGCTTTGAAAGTAATCTATAAATAAAGCAGGAGGAATTCTAGATACAGATCAACAAAGAGGCCACTGAAAATTACAGCCCTTGGTATGTGTTAAACACTTGCTGAGCCATCTGGATTTAAAAAGACTTTGTGGTGATGTAGCATAGAGGGGCCATGAGGTGCAGAAGTAAGTACAGAAAGTGGAGGAGGTATGAATGTAGGAAAAATAATGGAATAACTACAGCTTTCAAACTTATGCACACCTGGCTATTTACTGCAAAAAGTGAATGTAAATTTTGGATTGGTGTTTTTGTAATGTTACAGAAATTGACACTGTACACCCTCCCATGTCTGCATACATTAAAGGAGTTTTTTCTTGCTCTTGGACTGCCTTATTAGCTTTTTCTGAGAGAACATTTATTGCAACAAGCTTTGTGTTATAGAGTTTTTGATACAGTCCTGGTTCTTTTGTCCTGTTAAAAATGATCAGAAATCATTCATTCAACATTCAGGATGATCAGTAACAATCAAACTCCACTATACAAGACATAATCTTTCCATTTTGGACAAAAGTGATGCTGCAATGTGAAACAAGCAAGACACTCACCAAATTGACTAGAAGAGACAACAGCTTCAAGACCAGTCAATCGATCAAGACCTCAGACAGTGAGTTACAGCCCCCCCCCCCAGAAAGGGATTAATTCTGCTACAAAATACTACGAGGGAGTCCTGTGTACAGTAAACATACATCACTTTCTGACACACAGTATCCATTTCCTGACATCTATGGTTCTACCTTGAAACACTGAAGGTGGTTTTCTATCTTCAATCTTTGTGGTGCCATCTACTATTCTGCTCCCTGGTGTCAAATAACACTGCAAAAACATGCTGCACAATATTCTGATAAGAAAAAAAAGGTCTTTTAAAGGAACAAAAGCTAATTGTAGGTAATATGACACGGGCACTGGCTCAAGGGTAAGGTGGCAGGTGCACAAGCACTAACACACTTCATCCACCGCAGTCGCCTGCCAGGCCTGGCTGATTGACATGACATTGTTTCCCAGACCACAATGCCAGCGGGCTTCCTGTTATTCTGCAGGCTTTCAAAAGTGCCTTCTGGTAGCCCATAAAGCAGCATCAGGCTCCAGGCCCTGCAGTCATTTAAATAAGAATTTACTGGGCTATTGATTTCACTGCAAACAAAGTGTCTCACATCTTGGAAACAATAAGAAGCTTTTAACCAGCCTTTTACCTAGAGGGGTTGGTCTTGGTCTTTGGTGTGGACGAAGGCACAAAAAGATACTGGACTAATGCAACGGACAGATGCATAAACCACATGAATAAGGCTGAACTTCAGTCATTACTTTTTCCTCATATGGTGGTAGAAAGAAAAACATATTTAACTTTTTATTTAGTATTTGTTATTAGTAATAAAATAATGAAACAAGAATAGCAGAAAATAAATACACATGTGCTTGGATCAAACTTCAAGGCACAAATTTACTAAAATAAAATGTAAACTTAATGTACCCACACTAATTTGAAGTGTCTTTTTGGATACCAGAAGGTGTCATCAAAGTTGCAGATTTCCATCTCCTGTGGGAAATTGTAACTTTAAAACTAGACGATGAAACAATTCAATATATAAAAACATCAGATCCCTGACACTTGTAAACACAAATTATGTGCTGTTGTTGAGTAGCAACATAAATAATTATGCAAATATAAAACAAATTATGTTTCCAGTTTTGTCATATAATGAGGTTAAGCTTATACACATCAACAACTTTAGTTCACATTAATTTTAACAAAAGAGCATTTTGGATATGGATAAGCAATACTACTGTAATTTGCATCTTACATGTAGGTGGAAGCAGCAATAAATACAATACATGTATTTAAAAAGACAATGTTTTGATCCCAGCTGCATCTTAGTCCGGTCAGAAAAGGTAAGGAAACACAGCAACCTATGCAGGACAATGATTTTGATTTTGTGATGGTTAAACCTACAATAAGTGTTTGGCCATCTGAGGGCAGCAAAAACAAGCTGCTTTTCAAGATGTTATGGCAAACATGGTAGTTAGTTGCCTAATTACACATTCAGCAGAAACAGCAAAACATTAACTTTAATTTGGGGATATGTTTTGACTACATGGTAAATTTTATTTTATTTTTTTGGCACTCATTTAACCTCAATTAACACTTGATGAAAATATTTGGCTCTTTATGTGCTCAATACTCCACACCATTCTGAACATTGGGCATTACTGTATACTCCTACAGCACTTCACTTTGACATCAAAACAGCAAACACAACTGGATATCACAACCCCTTCCAGCTTAATACCTGCCACACCAGCAAAGTTGCAAAGTTTTCATGTATAAAATCTCCTATGACCCCAATATGTGTATAAAGCGACCCCATGTGGCATCCCAAAACCAAGGTTAATAAACTCCCATTTTGGGGCTATCCTTGAAATCCACTCTAAAGAGCCAGACAGTATGTGCCTGTTATTCAGTGTGAAGCCTTACAAAACACGACTATAATAATTATAAAGTATAATCAACAGGAGATTATAGCGCCAACTGAGACTATAATGAAAGCGAGAAAGGTGGAGCAGACGCTGTAGAGTACCCTCCAAAGCGAAGAGAGAATCCAGGGAGAAAAGGAGCGTAAGAGAGTTTAAATGTGGCCAGGGGAGAATACATGTAGATGCTTAATGAATCACAGCGCTACACAATGAAATCCTTATCCGTGGGGGATGAGACAGGGGACTTGGCAGAGCCCTGGCGTGTCTCAGCGAGAGTGAAAAATAGAAATCCCACTGTCCTCTGTTGGCTCTCCCTCATGTCAGCTGCCTTGGTTACTAAGTTGACTGCCAGTGAGCCCTGCTACTCTAGTCCACCTCCTATTTCTCTTTTTCTCTAATTTTCTTTCTCAGGCCAAGTCTCCTTTACGCTCGTATTTTTCTGTGCTTGCCTCCTGCTCTTTGCTGCTCCATTTCTCCTGCTGTCTGTCTTTTTATCTCTCGCTCTAGCCTTCTGATTTTCGTCATGATGCTCTGCCGAAGCTTGTAGTAACACTGTTTTTCTCTTTTCATTACTCAACTTCGAGTAATTTTCATCACATGTGGCTCAGTTAAATAAAACAAAATAATTCAAATGGCTGCTACTCACCAAACTTAAAAAATATATTCAAAATTACAGAAAGACAAACCGCAGACTCTTAAATGCATCATTTGAAAACTTACCTTGTAACAGGTTGTTGTGATCATTATGTGCAACTAATGAATATATAATGGTTATGTTATCATAATTCAGAACTAAGTACATTCATCTGCAATTTGGGATACCACCATTTTATCAAATGCCTTAAAGCTCAAGAGAAAAAATAATATTAAATCCAAATCTTACCTGTTAAAAGTAGACTGTTGAAGTAAAACTCCTTTGCTACAGTTTTCTTTTTTTACTTTTCTCTTCTTGATGTGTCGCTTTCTATTTCTCACTCTTGCCAGTGGAGTCTGATCACTGGGTTTTTTTGCAGTAAAGTCCTGCTGACCTCTGCACAGGAGAACAAAAAAAAAAAATCAAATCAAATCAAATTTAACAAAATGACCCGAGAGCCAGAGTTGGTGGTTCCTGAACAACTCAGTGCCCTTCTCCTTGTTGCTTCAACCGGCGCTCAGGGTAAGTGAAGTGCACGACAAAGTAATCTTCAGGTGAAAAACAGACTTCTACCCTCCCTCCCTTTCCTCCTGAACTCTCTCTCTCTCTCTCTCTCCCTCCCTCTCTCTCTCACTGCCTCTGTATTTGTTGCTTGTGCTTGCTTTACCTGCTCAGAGCTGCATGGATAAGCTCACACAGCAACTGCCTCTCTTCTAGCTCTCCCTCCTGTGTCTGAGCGCTGTGCTGTTGCTCCATCCATTCCCCTTGTTTCTCTGCCTCTCCCTCCCTCTTGCCATCCTTCTATAGCTCTTGAATGTTTAGACATGGCAATTGTAGCTGAAAGGCTCCAAATGAACCCACAGGACTTAAAATATACTCTGCTGTTCCAGTTTGTCTTTTGTTCCTGCTTTTGAGGCAACCTCTCACTGTGCATGTGACCCTCCTAAATAGTACAATCAGATCTTTTTAGGGGGAGTGATAGTCTATTAACTTTGTGGTCCATGCTCTCTACTGGATTTTATCAACAGACTGTCTACAGCAGGGATAAAAGATTATGGTCTAACATCCATGATGAATGTGCAATCAGGGACACCAGTCCATTAGATTTAAATGCTGCACGCATTATAAGAAAATTGGCTCATAAAATAATCATGAGCAAAGCAAGAAATATGTATGATGAATAAGTAAATATTTACCATCATTCTCCCCTGGTTAATTAATGATTAATTGTCCTTAAACGAATCTAATCTGAGCTAATTGAAATATTGGGTCATTAGAAAACAGATAAGAATCATCCAAGTAGAGTTTGTGACCCACAGGTTAAGGAGCGTTTCCACTGACTGTTGTCTCATGAATCCAGAGACATTCATATGTCAGCAAGTCAAAGTCAGAGTCAAGGCTCAAATCTCCAATGGTCTGATGTCAAGTTAAGTCACGTCCAGAAGAAAAAGAACAATCTTCTGTGACTGTGACTCTGACTTGATTGCTAGGTGAGTATGGCCAATTCTGACTATCACAAACACAATAAGATCATGTTTATGGTGAAATATTTTATAGCAACAACAACAAGGAAATTCGGTTGTTAACACATCTAAATATGCCACACAGTCCAGAGAGGGAGGACGTAATGACATGTACTCAGGGCCATAGCTAGAAGATTCAGGGACCCCCTGAAAAAATATTGTTGTGGGCCCCCACCTGGTAACGAAAAAAATGACAGTACCTGCCCGACAGCGGTAGATGGTACTTTTTCCCATGAAAATAAATCAGGCAGCGAAACGACAATAGGCTACATTAACCTGTTATGAAGAATGTCTTGATCGACGGATACAGCAGCTCTTCTGGGCAGTGGGGGCCCCTACGCTTGTCACCACCTTTCACCCCACTAGCAATGGCCCTGCATTCACTATAACAATATGTTCTATGTTGTTGTTCTCCGCAGCAAGAACACAGTGTTACTAATGCTTCCAGCTTGTAGATAGCATTAACATCTACATGGAACAGGGATCACTCTAAAGCTGGGAAACTCTGAATTTTCGAAAATTTCCAATATGTCTTAATAATACAAAAATACCTGAAACCCAAAAATTATTGCCTCACATGAGCCAAAGTCCAAAGTTGGACAAACAATTAGAATAAAGAGCAGGATAAGTAATAGCTGTACAAACAGGGAAAATGTACAGTGGCAATAAATAGCATTTGATAAAGTCTGTGATACACCACATATGTTTAGGATTACATTTAAGTGATATTCATTTCATTTTGCCTATTTTGAAGCAGTGGAATAAGCTTTAAAAAGTTTATATGGCTAATATCAGATGTGATATTAGGGGAATTCAACACACCTCTGTAGGTAATAAATGCAGTCAGTAACAGTCCAGGTCACGTTGGTTAGTCATCTGCCATTGGCTAAGGTGTAGTAGAGCCTGATGGCAGTGGGGATGAAGGATCTCCTGCATGGTTCAGTCCTGCAGCTGCTTCTCTGCTCCATCAGGATGTTGTGAAGGGGATGGTCAGTGATGGTCTCTACCTTTGTCTGTGAGCATCTCTCCACCACAGCCTCCAGTGGGTCCAGCCTCATTCCAGTCACTGAACCAGCTTCTTGCACCAGTTTGTCCAGCCACCTTGCATCCTGCAGCTTTATGCTGCCTCCCCAGCAGACTGCAGCATCAAACAGCACACTGGCTGCCATAGTTTGGTAAAACGTGCCGTATCTTCCTGTAGATGTCAAAGGACCTAAGCCACCTTTGGAGGTAAAGTCATCTTTGTCCTTTTTTATATAGAATGTCTGTGTTCAGCGACCAGTCCAACTTATTGTTCAGGTGCACATTTAGATATTTGTAGGCTGGCACCAACTCAATGTCCACAGCACAGATGTTGACTGGATATGGAGGGGACTCAGACCTTTGAAAATCTGCTGCTATTTCCTTCGTCTTAGAAGAGAATATAGAAGAAATAGAAAGCAGTTTTGCGACTCCAGTCACAGAAGGATTTTATCACACCCCTAAACTCTCTCGTTCTACATTCCTGATACATGGAAGAATAGTGGTATAATCAGATAATACAGTGGGTACGGAAAGTATTCAGACCCCTTTAAATTTTTCACTCTTTGTGTCATTGCAGCCATTTGCCAAAATCAAAAAAGTTCATTTTATTTCTCATTAATGTACACTCAGCACCCCATCTTGACAGAAAAAAACAGAAATGTAGAAATTTTTGCAAATTTATTAAAAAAGAAAAACTGAAATATCACATGGTCATAAGTATTCAGACCCTGTGCTCAGTATTGAGTAGAAGCACCCTTTTGAGCTAGTACAGCCATGAGTCTTCTTGGGAATGATGCAACAAGTTTTTCACACCTGGATTTGGGGATCCTCTGCCATTCTTCCTTGCAGATCCTCTCCAGTTCTGTCAGGTTGGATGGTGAACGTTGGTGGACAGCCATTTTCAGGTCTCTCCAGAGATGCTCAATTGGGTTTAGGTCAGGGCTCTGGCTGGGCCAGTCAAGAACGGTCACAGAGTTGTTCCGAAGCCACTCCTTTGTTATTTTAGCTGTGTGCTTAGGGTCATTGTCCTGTTGAAAGGTGAACCTTCGGCCCAGTCTGAGGTCCTGAGCACTCTGGAAGAGGTTTTCTTCTAGGATATCTCTGGACTTGGCCGCATTCATCTTTCCTTCAATTGCAACCAGTCGTCCTGTCCCTGCAGCTGAAAAACACGCCCACAACATGATGCTCCCACCACCATGTTTCACTGTAGGGATTGTATTGGGCTGGTGATGAGCAGTGCCTGGTTTTCTCCACACATACCGCTTAGAATTAACGCCAAAAAGTTAAATCTTGGTCTCATCAGACCAGAGAATCTTATTTCTCATAGTCTGGGAGTCCTTCATGTGTTTTTTGGCAAACTCTGTGCAGGCTTTCATGTGTCTTGCACTGAGGAGAGGCTTCCGTCGGGCCACTCTGACATAAAGCCCCGACTGGTGGAGGGCTGCAGTGATAGTTGACTTTGTGGAACTTTCTCCCATCTCCCTACTGCATCTCTGGAGCTCAGCCACAGTGATCTTTGGGTTCTTCTTTACCTCTCTCACCAAGGCTCTTCTCCCACGATTGCTCAGTTTGGCTGGACGGCCAGGTCTAGGAAGAGTTCTGGTTGTCCCAAACTTTTTCCATTTGAGGATTATGGAGGCCACTGTGCTCTTAGGAACCTTGAGTGCTGCAGAAATTCTTTTGTAACCTTGGCCAGATCTGTGCCTTGCCACAATCCTGTCTCTGAGCTCCTTGGGCAGTTCCTTCGACCTCATGATTCTCATTTGCTCTGACATGCACTGTGAGCTGTAAGGTCTTATATAGACAGGTGTGTGCCTTTCCTAATCAAGTCCAATCAGTTTAATTAAACACAGCTGGACTCCAATGACGGAGCAGAACCATCTCAAGGAGGATCAGAAGAAATGGACAGCATGTGAGTTAAATATGAGTGTCACTGCAAAGGGTCTGAATACTTATGACCATGTGATATTTCAGTTTTTCTTTTTTAATAAATTTGCAAAAATTTCTACATTTCTGTTTGTTTCTGTCAAGATGGGGTGCTGAGTGTACATTAATGAGAAATAAAATGAAGTTTTTTGATTTTGGCAAATGGCTGCAATGACACAAAGAGTGAAAAATTTAAAGGGGTCTGAATACTTTCCGTACCCACTGTATGTCAGAAAATATTTTCTCTCTACACATCTCAACACAATTTACATACAGTCACAGGGAGCTGCAGTAGTTTCTTGGGGTTCATTAGTATGAGTTACATCATTCACACACAAGTAGTCATGAAAACATTAGCAGTAATATAAGTTATAGCAGCTTTAAAGTTTGGTTTAGAAAGTCTTAGGTTACAAAGGTAGTTGCTAAAATAAATTTTTTATGAAACATAACTTGTAAAGCAAGTGCGTAATGACTTTAAAACACAATAATTTCTTTCAAATTAAAGCCAGAAAAACACTAAAACACAATAAAATCAACTAACTAGCAATAACTTCTCTCACAACTTTGCAAATGCCAGTTGTCAGTGAGATTATCTTAAGGCCAGGGCTAAAAGTAGCTTAAATAAACTGCACGCTCTGCATCCAAACTGATTTTGAGGATGCACTTCTGATTCAGTCAGTCTTTGATAAATTGCGTTATAAAATGTTCTGTACTTATTCAGATATCATGCTGTGAGTAATGCATCATGCTGTAGGCTTCTTACCTGTTTGGCAGCTAGAGAGTGTAATGCAGTATGTGTTATGTAAGATACAGGTAGGTTGTGTTACATGTTGTAATTAGGGACATCTAGTGTCTGTGGTAATTACAAGAGCAGAGGACAAATGAACCCTACTCTTCCCAACCTAACAAAGTCGTGTTTGTGCCTAAGTCTATTCCATTTGTTAGTGTGGCCTAAATGTAATGAAATTGTGACCGTTCCATCAGATGGTGGGGACAAAGTACCCATATGGTTTGTGTAGGTTGAAGGACTTGTTGAGTAAGGTGATCATGTTTACTTTTGTTGACACTATTTCAGAGAGGTATTAACTGAGTGATTACACATGTACAAATAACAGAAGCGTTACAGATATGGGAGTTAGCTTGGACTTCTACCCCAGACGTCAGGTTTGACTCAGATCTGTACCTCTGGCTGAAAAGCATTAAAAACATAAAGCTTTTTCAAAAAAATGACAGTAGTTACTATCAGATCTTGGTATAAATGATCTATACTTGCATAAAGCACTTAAAAAATCTGAAGAATAAAGACTAAATTGAGTGTTTGGGAGAAAAATCCTGAGTACCTGGATTAGAAGAATACTATTCCTTCCATGATGGTCTTTGGAGAAAGTAGTTTTCAGGTCTGGATTGGTCCTCACTCACAGTGAATGTGTGTGATTGATTTCTTCGGTTTATCCCCAGGAGATGAGAAAGTTTGCATGTCTCACTCTCTAAACCTATAAATCACATCGATCAGCCGGGATAATAAGGCCATGCCTTCATATCCCCGGAGAGTGAGATGAGAAAACAATTAGAGTAGCATGGTAAACCCACCCAGACACAGAGACAGAGATGAAACAAAAATAAGACCTAGATAGATAGGAAATAAAAAAAATGAAGGCAAGAAGAAAAAAGGCAAAAATGAGGATTATGCTGGTATTAACTGTCAAAGGTGCAGAAAGTGAAAGTGTCAGGGAAAGAAATCATTAAATATAGGGCAGAGTATGTTATTTTGGCACATGTATCTTTCCCAATGCTGACATTTCTTTGTAACTCTGACCTGCTTATTTTGACCCATGGAGTCTGTGAGAGTCGTCTCTACCTTCTATAGTCTCACTGGGATATAGTAGGTTGCTACTCAGTTTTCACTTTCTGTAAGACAAGAATCTTAATGCTTTTATTACAGAAGATTATTATTTTACAGCCATTTTTAAAAAATTATATATATTTCTTGTGAATAATTATTACTTTAATTTCAGTCAGATTATGTATGGTTTCATGTTTGTTTATTCTGTGCCTTAATTACTGAGATCTAGGGATGGTACTCCCTAGTAAGCAAAGAAATACATACAATCTACATATTAAGAAAAACATACAATTCATTACCCAGTCTATACATACATAAAGAATAAACATTCATACGATAAGAACAGAACCACTCTGAGACTAACCCTGATATTTCAACCCATGTTTTAAATATTCAATGAAAAGGCTGGTAATTAAAAACTTAAAGGAGTGAAGTTTCAGTAATATGAACTGCCCTAATATGTACGTACCCCAGTAACTGACTGAAATGTTCCAAAGTGGCTATTACCTTTCATAAGCGAAATTATCTGCTCATCTACATACAGTTTTTTTTTCTTTTAGGGACATGGTGCTTTTGAGGTTGCTCATAAACTATTAGGATATGGGACTAGCAAGAATGTTTTTAGGGAGAGGTTGTTCTAGTCTACTTTTAAAATAATAAGGAACAAGGTCAGATGAAAGAGAGGGTTTGAATAAATCCACCAGCAATGGACAGGTTATTACACGTGCGGCGGGATTGGATAGGTAAGTTATCAAACGTGCATAAGGAAGTCACCATTTTAGTAATGGGCTCAATTATATGTTCAGTTGTTAGTCCATCAATGGACGTTTTGGTGCTTTTGGTGCAGGGAGAGAGTTGGATAGTCTGGTCTACAGATAAAATATTGTTCCTGATGTTTTGGACTTGAAGGGGAAAAATAAAATTTTCACATTATTTCAATATAAGGTTAAATACAAGTATAAGGGGGAAATGTTATTGTGACACACAGTATGTTAGAGGAGTCTGTGTTAGTTCTATTATAGATCTATCAATGAGATCATTATGCATTTCTGTGTAGTCCAAGTCCAAGTCTTCAGGCTGTCTGTCTTTCAATTCTTATTACTTACTTACTTATTTAGTGACTTTGTCGTCATTCAACCAGATATAGGTTGTGACATTGTGTCTGTGTTATATTTTTCACAGCTTAAGTAGATTTAAAAATATGAGAACAGGACAGGTCTGCACTCTTATTGACTGTGCATATTTCTTTGACATAAAAAGCCTCTCTGTTCCCTGAAAATGATGAATACAGGATGTATACGGGCAACTTGAACATAACAAGACATAACATAACGTAACATTTAAGTAAGTCTTATTATAACCCTGCAATTACCAGTGTTGAAATATTTCAACATCACTTTTAACTATTCTAAAAAAATGGCCTGCAAATGTTTTTTTTTTCTCAAGACCACATTTACATAGTTAATGGGTCCAATTGTTTGTCCTCACAATGCTATTGGATAGAAGAAGTGTTTATAGGTCCGGTCATCTTGTGCACCTTATGTCTATGTTGCAATTCTACAACGTTGGGCCAGAGTGGTAGTCAAAATAGCCTGTGCACCTTACACATTACCTAAGGACACTGCATTGAAAATAATTGTAGTAGCAATTTAAAGTGTTAGATGGTTCATTGGAACTAAGTTCTAAATGTGCTTTTCTGTTAAATTTTTCTTAGTTTAGCTCAGACCATAATTAAACACAGGAATAAATTGTATGTGGTATTTGAAACAACATCGTCTAGAGCAGTATCTGAAACTCCCTGTATCTTTGTAGGTTTTTGTTTTTTAACTTCTAAATGATCCTGAGACTGTTTTTATGAGTGTTGCCCAAGTAGCAGTTTGTAGCATTAGGAGATAGAAAAACAGGATCTGAATGTTCTGGATGTTTTGGGGGGATGCCTGTTGCATTGTTCGGGCACAGGTGTGAATGGTCTTGAATGTGAACCTGTAAGTGCTGTGGGGGGATGTACCATGTGTACCTTTTAGTATGATAAATGGAGAGCGTAATAGGCCAGCCAGACAGTATTGTTTGAATGTAGTGGAATTTTGCATTTGCAATGAAATGATAATACTTTGCCTGTCTATTCTTTCAGTTTATCTACTAGACCCAAGATTATTACTCATGATATTTACTGTTGTGGGGCTAAGTGAGCAATCAACCCTGCAAATGTTCTGTATATCTGTTCAGACAAAGTGAGTACAAATACAGAAATTCTGCTCCCAACTAGGCCCAATGTTGCAACGTGACAACGTGTCCCTAAAAACTTACTAAAATGTTAAAAAATTGAGAAACCTTTCATTTCTAGGCCTCCTAAAACAATATCTGAGAGGTCAAAAAGTTTTTTTGCTCATTTTTGGGCACTACAGGGATAAGACTACTCTGGTCTTGATGTTAGACCGCAAGATCTTATTTAAGAAAGTGATGTTTTCATAACAAATGATACAACCATTATTGAAATGATGACCAGAACTAGAATTAAAACACAGTATATCTCTGTGTTGACACACAATTGAGCTTTATCGTAGTTGTCATTTAATTCATGTTTAAAGGCATATTACAACAACGGCATCAAGAACAACAGTAGATGGGTCCTTCTTCCTCAATAGAGAGTGGACAGACAATACAATAGATGTGTTACAGAACAGTAGAAGACAGAGTAAATCAGAAAATCAAACAGATAGAGATCAGATAGATCAGCAATGATAGATGAGAAAATATGATCAGAGCCATTTATTTAAATTTGTTCTTCTTTTCCTTTGAGGCAATGCAGATGCTCTATGCGTATAGAGCAGATGATTATTAAATGATATCCCTACATGCACCCCTTATTTTATTTGACCATTTTGTTTTTGTTTAGTCCACCACACATGAGCCCTGCAGCTTCCTTGAAGTCATACATTAGGAAAACACCAGGAGGAAACACCAGATGCCCTCTGTGTGTTGTTGATGGCCAAACCGCTATTGAGAATTGACATGTGGATAAAGCATCAAGAACGATAATGAAAGAAAGCAGTGCAGTAAAAAAGGGAAGAAAATTACTGATTGAATTCTATCCTGCCTTTCTAAGCTACTGGTCAATTTCATATTTGAATGATTAGGACTAAATGATCACGACAGCTTCCTAACTGTCAGCTAATTCTTTTCCTTCTGTCAGTTGCTTGTTTTGCGACTAGCTGGCAGCTATTGTGGCTTCTGGACTTCAGTCATGCAAACTGACTTTTTCCATATGATGGACATGTGCAGAGGCTGCTGATCCCGGTTGTGTGATTCACAATTCAACCCCTTGTTACTGTAAAAAAAAAAACATGTATGCTGGAAAAAAAGACTGGACCTGTCAAACCAGGCACTTCCCTGACGGAGATGGCTTTTGGATGCAGTCTGGCAGACAAAAACTATACAAATGGTAACTGAAATTTAGGAACTGGATTTTAACGAAAAGTAATCACTGTGTCTGTAGCAAATGAGCTTATGCTTCAGACCAGTGCAATAATAATGAGTGTAACAGTGCTCATAATAACTGCAAAAGCAGAAAAGTTTAAGCAGTGCAAGGGTCATTGCTGCAGTAAAAATATTCCTCTCACTGGTAGAATACTAATTATTTTACTAATTTATCCAGTATTATTTGCTCAGACCTTATACCCAAGTATAAAGGGGAATATGAAACAAGAGTTGAAGTATAAGTCAAAGCCATATACTTGGAAGATATATCAGAAAAATGGTGTTGTGCATGAAACCACTGAGCCACCAGGGCACCATATATGAAAAATTAGGTTTGGGTTCCTTGCGCTTCTGTATAAGAGATGACTGCTATGTTGCAAACACAACTGTCACATAAAATTTGTCACAGTTTGAAATACCAAACAAGTCACAGCCTTGAGAGACCACACAGCACCTGTAAATTGTTAATATGGTCCAGTTGTGAAGCAACAATGACACGAATTATTTACATGACAAACAAAATCTGCTCAAAATTTGTCAAGCACACATACAAGATTGATGTGTTTTTGGCATCTTGAATCACGAGAGGAGGAGAGAAGAAACGTCCTTGACCAATTCCTTGACAGTTAGTTACCATTCTCTTAGTTCACATTTTTCAGATTGTCTTGTCTTGACTCAATGAATAATTTGGATGGAGAACCACTCAACTGTGCACTGACAAAACAGCAGGATATTGTTGGAGAGGAGTTGTTGTCGTCCTGGACATGACAGTTCAGATGATTCAGGAGGGAATCAGACAAAATCTGACTTGATGTGATATGAGCTGAAGTTTGCTGGTTTTGATCAAGACACGGTTGTGCAATTAGTCAGCTGATGTTTACCCGTCTATGTCACAAAACCTGATAAGCAGTAAGTCAAGAAAAAAAACCAAAAAAAAACGAATTCCCTTTGTTTTCCTCATTCTGTCAGTCTGCTCCAAGTGTCTTAGTGTGACCAAGCGAATATGTTTGTGCTTTATTTATATGATGCGGTTGTGTGGACCCCTGGCAGAAGCTGCTGTGTGTCACTGCAGGGACAGCCTTGTTTCTCTGCAGAACTGAGTGTGTGAAATGTGAGATGCTATACAGAGTGATCCAAACATTTTATGCACATAAGGATGCAAATCAAATCCAATGTCTAAAATTTTATCGGCATAAATGTGATACACTGAATATGACAGGTCATCTGCAGTAGATGTGAATAGTCTTAAGTAAAGGATTTTCCAGTAAAAACCTTCATCTTGTATTCTTAGAGCCAGAGGTCTTTTCTTTATGGTTTCCTTTACATACTGGTTAGGCTGAACTTGTGTGTAATGTATGAGCTTTTCTTGCATTTAGATATTGAAGAGCTAGAACCACTGGAAACAATCTGTTATCTATGCCCATGATCATGCAAATGTGCCTGCTTCAGCTTAAATTATGCAAACATTTTGCAAAATGTGTCACCATTTCACCCATATTAACATTTTTAACCCTTGTGCTACAAACAAAATGTGTATTGTTTAAACTGTTAGAGCTTATTGGCATGAGCAGTAGCTACTCACGGGGACATTTCAAGTGTTATTTCATATGAAATGTATTTTTTATATGAAATACCTATTCAGTGTAGACTGGCAGAAAAACGTTTGTTTTTTTTTATGCTACATCAACAGCAGATGTGGCCCATTTGAATAACTACAGTGGATGAAAATAGTTGAAAAGGTTTTGTGCACTTTCATTATACGATTCTTAAAAAGGAAGGCCATAGTGGGGTTTTTTTCCTTTGTTCATTTTTGTACTACAAATTTAACAAAGAGAAACAATTTTATCTACTTCATGCCCCAATGTCCTTCTGTTAAGGAAGGAATTAGTCGTTTTCTCAAAGGCTGTTTTCAATAATTATCCACTACTTGCATATATTGACCGTGTACTTCGCTTGTTGCCTGTTTTAGCTGTTTGATTTAACCACGGTGCTAATCTAAGAGGCCACGCACGCAAATTTACCCCGATAATCAATAAACAGTCAAATTGGATTTGAATGGAGTCACTGAAGGTGGTCGAGGAGTTGGTGCTTAAAACTAGGTGTACTGATTTCATCCTTTAGCACAGTGTGACTGCCTCCATATAATCCCGTATACGGTAAAACACTGAATGAACTCAGGATTTCATGTTGAATGCCCATGCTGTGTGTTAGAGTAGGACCATCAATTTCCATATATTTTTGGGCTTCTGTTATATTTATATTACCATATTTACTGCCCATATTTCCCTGCATATTTCTCTACAGTAATTTCTGTTCATTAGAGTAAATACAGTGACTGAGATTCAGATTTTGATTGCCAATTAATGACACCATTACCCCATCCTAGTCATCCTCTGCCTCCCAGTGTTTTCCAAACTGGTGAGAGCAGATGTTGACCTTTGGCTGCTTTGCACAGGGGGAAGGGAAATGAGATGTTGTTAGACCACTTCATCAATTCACAAATTGTATGTGGATATTCATTGTAAGTATTTCATGATCACAAATCATATCTGCATATATCGCTGATGTGCAGTTACTGGTCCCACCAGCCTGCAGTGTCTATTTGTTGTTTATTGTTGCTGTTCTTTTCTCTCTCCTCTATCCACTCACCCCAACCGGTCGAGGCAGATGGCCGCCCAAACTGAGCCTGGTTCTGCTGGAGGTTTTATCTTCTGTTAAAGGGAGTTTTTCCTCTCCACTGTCACCAAGTGCTGCTCATAAGGGATTTGTTGGGTTTTTTTTTTGTTTTTTGTAAAGTGCCTTGAGATGATTGTATTGTGATTTGGTACTATACAAATAAAATTGAATTGAATTGAATTGAATAGTCTGTTCCCCAAAGTTGATTGTCATGTATAATTTGATTCTGATAAGTAATTTGAAATGTTGATTGTCATTTTCAGGTAAATTTTAATCACCCCTGTAGTAGTTGGCACTTTCAAGTATGCTGCCCTCTGTGCTTTCTTTATTTTCACATACAGTCTACGCAGGTTTTAAATAAAACAACAAAATCAACCAGCACGCAGTGTTCCTATAATGGAGTGTTTGAGAATCATCCAAGGAATGGATTGTGAGCAAATCAAAACAAATAACTAAATGGGACAGCACTAAACAACACATTTTCTGTGTGCTAGAACAATGTCACATGAACTGTCACAATTTACCAGAAAACATCAATGACACTTTCCTACACATTGTGCCCTCTGATCAATATTTCACTGACAGCTACTACAGTGCTCACTGATGTGCCCTATATAGCACCACTGGTAAGTTCTTACATACCTGTTTTCTTTACTTCCCAGCTCAGATGAAATGTGTTTCCAATCATTTATTTTTTATATTTTTATTTTTTTCTCTTCTTCTTTCTTCGCTTGTTTAACAACCTCTTCTTTCAACACATTTTCTGTCTCTGGTATCTTTTCCCATTTTTCACGCCAGGCACCACACATCTGCCATACCGTTGCGATGTCATGTTTCAAGGCAAACCTTGCAGCCCCACTACTGATTAGATGGCCACAGCATTTTTGTCGGATTAGTCTGTAATTGATTGTTGTGCTTCCAGAACGCTTTGAGTGATGAAAGAAAATGTTTCCCTCTTGATTTTGCTTTCATCTCTCCTATGTGACCAAAAAAAAAAAAAAAAAAACCAAAAACAAAAGCAGGGCTGATGAATTTTGACTCTTGTGGGGATTCCTTATAAAGAAAAGTTTTCTGAGATCATTTATATCTTTTAAAAATCGTCAGTATTTGTCAGATTGTGCCAGGGGTAAGGAAATTTGGTAAATTTTGAGCACAACTGTATGATCTTGAAAAGTCACAACATGTCCTATGTCCAAGGCACTTCTTCTGCCCCTTTCTCCACAGGGACAGCAATACTTGACAAAACTGTGAACAAAACAAGCGCCCCCCCTTGTTCCTCCAGTGGTTTAGCAGTTGCTGTCTGGATTTTATTACCCAATAGGATTTGAGGGGAGAGCCAGTGGTAGACTTGAGCTCCCATGGGATTACCCCAGCTTGGGTTTTTGGCTCGGCTTAAGACAGAACCCTGGAGAGCTTTCTGCTTTAGTACGTGTCTGTGAGTGTGTGTGTGTTGTATTTGTGCAGGGGAGGGCAAGAATGGGTCTGTGCATCTGCCACTTTCTCCCAAGGGAAACCAGGAATGTTAGCCCAGTTTTAACCTCCATCAGAACAGAGTCAGGAGAGGGAGTTTATTCTCACCAACTGGGACGGGAGAGAATGTACAATAAAGTACTAATTCAAATTTAGATCGTATATATTCCCCTCGAGGTTGATTTCATTATTGCATATGTTAATCATTGCATTTCAGCCCCATCTGGGTTCGATATGTGTGACATGTCGCCACTTTCCTCCTTACTACAGTAATTACAGCCACGAAAGCTGTTTTTCAGTGCACTCATTAGTCCCCCAATCATTTATCCAGACATTCACGTTGTATTTTAAACCCATTATGTCTAGGATTTGCTGGGTGACTCCTAGTAGTAGCATAAAAAGTTTTGTCACACACTTACCCCAGACTGGTAATAGCTGTCTTAGTTTTATACAACATTTTAGCCATCAGAATAATCTTAAAAATGGTTATAATAACAGAAAAATCTGAAGACAGAATCTTAAAGTGCACCTTTAAATGATGTAGACGCACTTGTGGTAACACCTGGGAATAATGAATAAAATGCCATAGTAAAAAACTATAGAGAAGCACTGGACATATTTTGTTGCCTACTGGAATTTAGAGTGAGTTTCAGCATATCTCTCCTTTCTATTGTAACAATATAATGTAAAGCTAACATGTGGCATGTGCACATTTTATCACACTAAAGTTTTGGGGTTTTCAAGGTGTTTTTCATAATTTCACATTTTTGAATGAATCTACTAATCGGTCAATACAAAAAAAAAAAAATCTATAATGACATCATAGATTACAATTATTAGATGAATCCCTGAATAAAAAAATATGTTTTCATGTTGCTTGTCAAAATGGCTACTGTAAGTAAACTTGTTTAGAATAAGCTACAATCTGTGCACTTTGGCATGTTTGGGTAAAACTGAACATTATACTAAGCACATAAAAGAGCAGTGCAGAAGTGGCCTGGGAGGTTGAGGTTTTGATCAGGGATTTAATCATTCTCTCTGTGAAAAGAAATCACCATCCATTGAACCCAACATAAATGCACACAGCTGCCGTTGTCTATGAAGGATGAAACTGCCAACTCTTAATAACCCCATTTGATGGCTGCAGTTCAGTCTCAGAAATCACAATAATTTCAGTGATGTCTTCTTTTAGGGCAGATCATACCAAACGTCTACTCAAACAATGAAATACAAGAAAAAGAAGGAACCTGATGAGCTCATGCATCATCCAGTCATTCACATGTTTAATTCAAACTGGAAAATAACAACAAAAAGATTAAAATAAGAAATACAGTGTAAAAGTTGGCAATTCAAACAAATCTTATTTCCATTTTTTGTTGGATTTCTGACTCTTCTTCACCATGCACCATGTTCAGTGACCACTACCTTTGCTCACAGAGGGGAAAGGTGGAAAACTTTGCTACATTTACATGAATTATGACAATTCATGTTTCTGACAGATATCAAGGTAGAGGGAAGAGATGGGCAGAGGTGGAAAGTAATGTAGTACAAATACTTTGTTACTGTACTTTTTCAGGTATCTGTATTTTACTTGAGTATTTATTTTTCAGACGACTTTTTATTTTTACTCCCTACATAAAAACACAAATATCTGTACTTTCTACTCCTTACATGATCAAAACAAGCTTGTTACTTTTTCAACCTCTGCTGATGACGACACGAAGTAAGAGACGTAACTAACTACAGAGGGAAATCAAGTGAGTGTACAGGTTATGATAGGGAGAAAACTTGCAGTGCGACATGGAGGAAGAAAGGGATCCAGGGAGTATTGCAGAGTCCGACAATGATGCAGTAGATTCGGAAAAGCAAGACATTCCCCATCCATGGCCGTATTTAACAGAAGTATTTGATGTTGTTGGCTTCAAGAATGATTCATGGTGAATGTGTTGGGTTTTGTTTCCTGTACCAGCACTGTACAGGCTGGTAATAAAAGAAGTAGAATTTCCTTTTTTTGTGCCGAACTTTTTTAGTTTTGTGGAGTTATCAAAAGATGTATTATGTATCATTGACATCAAAAAACATATTTACTTTTTTACTTAAGTACATTTCAGATGCTGTACTTTACTTACTTTTACTTGAGTAAAGGAGTTGAGTCAGTACTTCTACTTTTACTAGAGTCTTTTTACTACTTACTACTACTTAAGCATAGAATGTGAGTACTTTTGCCACCTCTGGAGATGGGAGTAGGTGACATATAGTTATTTAATATGCCACAGTATTTGCTTTGTCCAAGACTTTCCTACAATTGGCTCCATACAGACAAAATCAGTACTTCTTTGCATCTCCTGCTCACGTTTGCTCTCCACTATTGATGCAGGTGTAGATAAGGATGAACGATACTGGGCTAATTTTTGTCATGGAAAGTACATACAGTGAAAAGAGTTAAACATGTCAAATCAAAAAGACTGTCTACATCCAATGGCCCTCTAAAATTTTCATTACATTACATGTTGTACAAATATGGATTAGAGAACATTATAACTATTTAAACTCTGATGTTTAAAACATACCTGATTAGATGACAGATGCTGTGGGGTTAAATTCAAGTTTCCTTTTGTAGGAAACACTGTTTATCTCAGTCTAACATACATTTATAATTAAAAGCCCATCTGTCACCACAGATAGTGAAGCTTATTGTCTGTGAATGTTTGAATTTGTAAATTCTTTACAATTCAATTTAAATGTAATGTTTAACAGTTTTATTGGCTCTGCAACCCCCTGAAATTTGTGCAAATGGAGCAATACACTCTCTACATGTATATGTTCTCTTTCTTTCTCTCTTTCTTTCTTTTATTAATTTTCCCACTTGTAGATAATGATAAGAAAACAGGGTGGATTTTTTTTCAACCAAAAACGGAATAAAGGAAGTCCATTTTTTTCTTTTTGGATAAAGAAAATTAATACAATGATAGCACATGGACCCTTATGGACAAGGGTTAGGTTTAGTGTATGCATCCATCCATAGGTACCACTCCCAGATCTAGTTGGTGACACTGGGAAAGAGGCGGGCTACACCCTGGGACAGCTCACCAGTCTATCACAGGGCTGTCACACAGAGACAGACAAACCCTCACATTTACACCTACAGGCAATTTAGGGTAACCAATTAACCAAACCCCAAACTGCATGTGTTTGGACTGTGGGAGGAAGCCAGACTACCTGGAGAAAACACAGACACAGGGAGAACAAGCAAACCCCCACACGGAAAGGCCTCAGGGTCGAACAGGATTCGAACCCAGAACCTTCTTATTGAGAAGAGACAGTGCTAGGTTTTGTACATACAGTAAAAAAACAAAACAATAATAACTAAAAAGTTTTAATCTAGGCAAGATTAGTGAAGCAAGTGAAGCATCAAATTTTCTGAAAATGAGAAAAGGTCTACAATTGTGCTCTGTAAACATTCACTGTAATTACTCCCTGAGAGGAATCTGTGTGTATTTTTTTTTTAGGTGAAAGGCAAAATTAATGTTTTTCTTTCAGTAATTTTCATGCTTCTCCTTCCTATTGTAGGAGATGTATGTTACTGTGATGCCCTGTAAAAATTCAAGCAAAGCAATTAAACCAATGTTAACTGGGGTGGAGTAAATTAAAAAAAGCATCTAATTGAAAATGTAAAGACATTTTTTATTTCTGGAATGAAATTCATGAAACAAGTTGTGGAGGAAAACCATTTAAATTTCCATCAGTGGGTATGAAAAAATGTGTGCTGTGCTGCGTTCTCTGTCAGAGTTTCAGTGGAAATTTGTGCTATCCTCAGCAGGGAAACACATGATGTATGAACTGTTATCAACCAGGTCACAGATTGTTCTTTACATGATCCACAATACACAGTAAATTATGAAAAAGATGTGCAGTGCAATATTTCCTTAGTTTTGCAATTTTCCTGCAAAGACAGATGTCTGCAACTTCAAATTACAATGGCCATCAGAGAAGAACCTTTTCAAGAGGTGCTGCACTGATGCACAATGCAAAGAGTCTTCAGCACCTACTGTTTTTATTCAGCCCCAGCCAACCAGAGAAAAAACATCATATCCCAACTGTTAGAAATGCAATCCAAAGAAAGCAATTTTCGTATATCCTCCAATAACTGTATGAGCGAAGAAGGCAGTTACCTGTGGAAGAAAACAAAATGGTTATATGAGCACAGTTAGTCTGACAGAGACAACAGATTTGTGGATAGTGAATACATACCAATATTAGCTGTTAGAAAAATTGGATGCTTTGTACAGATATAACCAAAAATCTTCTGATCATTTGCAGTCATAGAGATTGACTTTATCAGAAACCTATATATTTTATGAAGAAATGCAAAATATGTGACCTGGTGGCTTTATTTCAGCATATCTCTGCCCACTTTTTTTTTCAGGCTGAGCAGAGACAGACACATGTGACCAGTTTGGCTATGGCTGGGTACAACTTATGTTGTACAAATTTATCTTACATTTTCAAGATACTGTGTCACGGCTGACCTTTCATGGAAAGGAATAATCAGGTTGTTTTTTACTTTTGGATTCGCCTGACATTTCCTTGTATCAGTCAGATAGCTTTTGACATAAAAGCCAAGGGAATATATACAGAGACCTTTTTACTGTTGTAGATGGAAAAAATGAATAATAATAAGCACGGGAAACTGTGGGGCTTTTTAATGTGCAAATACAAAGACCTGTCTTCACAAACTCTTGAAAGTCACTGTGGAGATATCATAATAACAAAGCTTCTCTAAAACAAGCAAAGGAAGAAATAGGGCTAGTTTTTGTTATCCACTTGCTTGTCTTATTTATTAAGTCATACTTCAAGTCCCCTCAGAAAGTGGAAAATGAGCAAAAGTAACAGACGCAGATAAAACACATTTGTCTCCTTGTATTTTGTGAAAAACAATAAGTGACAAAAAAGCACATTTCTCACCAAAGTAAACATGGTCACAAATAAAGCTGTTCAAAAAAGTAAGGGCATTTTAAGCATGGTGGGGTGCTTTTATTTTTACTACTGATTTTTTTCTTACATGTACTCTAATAACAGCCTTTGAACAAGAAAGAAATGAGCCACTCTACATGGCAGATCCAACAAATATAACTCTAGCTTGATAGTTTTTGCCTTAGTGGGAGCTGGCCAAAATGTTCTCTCTCAGATAGTCTAAAACAATCTACACACTCACAGGAAGGTGGGAGTTACCTTATATTCAGTTTTTGGCTGTTTTTGAAATTAGGAAAGAATCATGGAAAATATAGAGTCAGGGAAAAAAACAACCCTCGACTGAGTAAAGTGAAATCAATGCCAGAATAACTTCTTAAAAAAGGAGACATTTCTCTGAAAAGCAACTCTTCTTCATTGATACCATCACAGAACTGAAAACATTCACATATTTTTTTTCAAAACTAAGGTGGTAATAGTGCAAGGCTTAGCCAGGGCGACGGGTCAAAGGGGGCTGGAAATCATCCTCACCCCAACACTCTAATATTGGATACCAAGCCAGTAACAACTTGCAAGCTCAACAAAAGAGCAGCCGTGATGCTTGGCTATAAAATAAACAAGATTAACAGCCATAAGGAGCAGTATCTTCTATGGAGGAAGAGCATGGAAAACAAGATCAAGGCAGCACAGAGAGAAGTTAGCCAACTATCAGAATTGCAGAACTGTGTGATGAAGAAAGGCTTACATAAGAAGGCATACCTGTCCATACCTGAGAACTTAGAAACTGCCAAGCAAAGACTCACAGTCCTGGCTGCTTGCCTGAAGAGGTACACCAGGGAAATAGAAGCAATGGGAATAAACCAGATGTTCTCCACTGACTGGCAGGGTAATAACCTAGAAGCAGACTCACCAAGGATGGAGACTGAACAATACTGGGAGAAGGAAATGTCACATAACATCAATGTTCAGGGGCTGGTGGACCTAATAGACTACAGCAACCTCCCTGAACAGGATCCAGTAAGCATCATGGTGGCAAACATCAAAGAAAAAGCCTTAGGTATGAAGAACTGGACAGTACCAGGTCAAGACATGATACACACACCTAGTGGCTAAGGAAGCAAAACTCACTCCATGAACATGTGGCTACAAAAATTAAACATCTGATAGTAGATGGGACCCACCCTGAATGGTTAACCAAAGGCAGGGCAGTCAAGAAAGCCTACCACTCAATGCCACACACATAGTTCCTGAAATGCAACTGTACAATATCAACGGGACTAAGAACCTTCATCAATAGCAATGTGGAAAACAAACCTAGAGGACAACTTAAAGCCAATTGCACAAGTCCGCAAGTCAAGTATGTCAAGTATCTCCCAAGGAGATGCTTTGTCCTGCTGCTGTTCTGCATTGGCCTCAGCCCTCTCAACAACATCACCAAACGTACTTATGGATAATCACTATGGAATGCAGCAACCATCAGCCACCTCCTCTACATGGATGACATCACACTGTATGCTAGCAAATATTGAGGACCGCTATAAGTACGTTGGAATCCCACAGGCAAAGCTACAGAACCAGAGACTGAAAGAGGAAATGACCGTCCTGCAAGGACGGTTTTTTTAATTTACAGCTGCACTTATCAATATTCGATTTGCAAATTCATTATTCAGTGATCCACACAAGAAATAATTTAATAGATCAAATCAAACTATATCTCTTCCTGGGAGATTTACCGCCTTACATGTGATTGACTGGAAATGGTGACAGTGAAATGACTACATTATTTACAGTAGAAAAAAATCACAAAGCTTGAAGAGAAAAATCTAAAGTATATAGAACATTATTTGTGGTTCTTCTGTCAGTCCATCTTAGAGTTACCACAAATACAACCATTTTAGCCAAGTGGTGAATATGAAAACGAATTGCAGTAATCCCTGGCAACAATAAATTGTTTATTTGTCTGTCTACTAAATAAATACAGTATAAAATGATGGTGATGTTGTGGTTTTGGGAAAGTCTGAATAGCTGCAGGATCCAGTCACAAACAGATTTTCAATAAAGGGGTGTGTCAAACCAATAAAATACTTCCACGAAAGACAGCATACTTATGCCCCAATCCTCATTCCAGAAATAAGAGCTTTGGTATGACCTGCAGATGGTGGAGGACCAGAATGACTTTGAAGATCAAGGACCAAGGAATAAATCAGTTAAAGCAATGAGGGGATTAACCCCCCCCTTCTTCTGGTTGAGAAGCGCAATTGTCTGTTACCAGTGTCGTAAATACTGTCGCTGTATATGCTTCCAGGTGGGCAGCGCAATATGTGTGAATTTGTTGACTAAGCTGATGGAACCAATAAATCCAGAGTGTAAGTCTGTCTGATACTGATTCATGTTTGGGCTCAGTCCAATCACTCAGTCTTATCTTTGTTTCCTCCATCAAAACCCTCTTTGGTTTCTCTGCTGGCTCTGCCAATGGTGTTGGTTTTGATAATTCTGTGTTAGTTTGTTTCATCCTATTGTTAGCTGTTGTCTGACTCCACCCAGGCTAAGAGTAAAACATGTGACGTATGCCATAAAGCAGGTCGCACTCTTCCGCTGGCAGCAGATGGGTGGGACTGAGTGATCCTACCCGAACATGAACGTTGCACAGTGCTGTTCCAGCTGATGAGAGCCCACTCGTCTGGTTAATACTTGTTCTAGCAGTGAAATAATTTTAGAGACATTATTTTAAGGTCGAAAAACTACATAGTGTTACTTTAATTTTCACATTAACAACAATAGTACACTTCAGCTTTAAAAATGACATTTTAGACAGTTTAGGGCGAAAATTGTTTGAGTGATGTCCATGTTCTGGTTACAGTGATACACAAAAATGTAAAGCTAAATTTCTGCGTGAATGAGTGGTCAAAGTCTGTTGGAGCTGTAAAGATCTGGTTCTGGGTCTTTGTTTTTTGAAGCAGACAAATGGAGACTTGTTTTAAAGAAAGAGAGGGATTTTTGAGTGGCCATAATCATGACAATATGACCTGTCACAACATGCTATAAACCATTTATACAATTTAACCAGAGTATAATATAAAATAGGATTAGCCCAGTCCACAAACCATGCTTTATGAGACAAGAAGAAAAAAACTTGGTGTGACTCATCTAAAGAAATGCAGCACAAACTGATGACGTGAGCTGATGAAATGCATTTGGTGGTCTACTTTTTTCTATTTAAATTGAATTGTTGCACAGTTTCACATACCTCAAATTTATATATTTTAAAATGTATATATTCTAACCAGAAAAATAATTTAGGCCTAAGTGCAGAATGACAATGAAAAAGCTGATGCTTTTGCAGAACTACAGTGTTTTTTTCTTGCTTTCATGTAGCACTAATGTTGGTCTGACACAGCTTTATACCGCTTGCATTGAGAGGCTTTGCTGTTCCCTGCAGATCTCATCGACTTGTGTTGTTAGATCTCCCCTATCTGCCCATGAAGATCAATAAACATTCACTGTATTTTTAAACCAGCTTGTCTTTATACAAGAAAAATTATTTTGCATCACTGTTAAAGGCACAGTAAATCCAATATGAACAACAAATTGATGATTTTCCATCCATGACTCCAAACCGCTCAATTATAATTCCTAATTTACTAATTAAAGGTATATTGTTTGTATAATTATAATAATAATAATAATAGATGCTTTTTGGCCCATCAAATAGCAAATAAAGTGATAAAATGAAAGACTTGTTAGCAGATCTTAGGAATAACATTACTTGTTTTAGCAGTTTTAAGTGATAAAGTAATTCAGAGTGGAGACAGTATTTTCCTTGGGGGCTGAAGAACTGTAGTGTGAGAATACTCAGATTAACCTAGGCTCCAGATGCCTCCAAGTTGGTGTAAAGCATGCATGTCTTTGTACCATGTGCAGGGAGATTAATGGCCTTTTGATGATGTGTTAGCTTGTACTGAACACCCCGGAAACAGCAAAGAATATTACATTGGCTGCAACAGACTGGTAAAGGTTTGCATTTGCAACATTTTGCAAAACACATTAATGGAAATTATCTTCCTCAAGAAGGAGTGTCCTCTGTTCCTTGCTGTGGGCATTCTTTGTTTTACCTATAGATTGAGTCCTGGCAACTGGACTTCTAGTTTTTAGGTCGAGACGTACAGTTGACCTAAAGTAAAGAGGTGCTAAAGAATCACACAGTTGGTAAACATAGTCCATCAGGACTTGCATACAATAAATCACATTTTATTTTCTCTGTTGGGACAGTGTAGAAAGTGAAGTGTGATTAAAAGCTCATTTGGGTGTTTGGAGTTTGTCTAAAGGTTCCCATTTGAACCAACAAAACCATTGTAAAATCCAAAAATATAAAATTTATTTTACTCATTCAAGCACAAAAAGTGCTGTGAGAACCAACTTTGACATGGTTAAGACAATACAATAGCGACTGTGCAGAATTATGATCCCTGTTTCTCAGTGGCAAATATATTTGTAAGTCATCTACCAGGCAAGGTTTATGTTTTTCTTTCTCTTTACCCAATAGTAGGATGTGTTTTTAAAAAAAGGCCCAAGAATAGAGTCCTGCGACCCCACAAAGGATGGGGACACAAGGCACAAATATCACCAATCACTGCTGCAAAGCTACTGTCCAGCTAAATTATGCTAATTACATCTAATACAAGAATGCTACAATAAATCCTACATTCTTTAATCCACCCATGCCCCATTAAAGAGACGTTAAACAATACCGAAGAGACGCAATGAGAACACAAACAGATTACCCCAAATAGATACAAGATAATTACAGTGTAGAAATGTGGGGTTGTGGGGGCATTGTCTCAAAAGTCCATCCATCTATCCATCCATTATCTATACCTGCTTATTCCTATTTAGGGTCCCAGGGATCTGCTGGAGCCTATCCCAGCTCTCTCTGGGTGAAAGGCAGGGGTACACCCTGGACAGGTCACCAGTCCATCACAGGCCACATAGAGACAAACAACCTCACACACTCACACTCACTCCTATGGGCAATTTAGAGTCACCAATCAACCTGACATACATGTTTTTGGACTGTGGGAGGAAACCAGAGTACCAGGCATCTTCTTAGTGCTAACCACTGATCCACTATACTGCCCTTTCTTGAAAATCATAATTTTAAATTTTTACTAAAGTAGCTCAGTGGGATGTCCATATATAACCACGAAGACCTAGACAATGTCAGCATAATACTTTAATAATTAGATTACTTAATAATAATAATAATAATAATAATAATAGATGATTTTTGTTATTGTTATTATATGTAAACATCATATTTGGATTATAGTCCATGAAAATAATGGAATACTAATGTACATTTGAAATGACTCATTGAGTACCTGGCCATCTTGGAGTCTCCAGGAGGGGTACTGTAAAGTGCTCCAACTGCATCATTTTACTGGATGATTTCAATCCTCACGTGGGCAATGACAGTGAGTTGGAGAGGTGTGACTAACAGGAACAGCCCCCCTGATCTGGACCCGAGCGGTGTTCTGTTATTGGACTTCTGTTATAGGCACAGTTTGTCATAATGAACACCTTGTTCAAACATAAGGGTGTCCATAAGTGCATATCACACCAGGACTCCGTGGGGTGAAGGTCAGTGATCGACTTTGTAGTCTTTGTAGGACACCCTTATGACTGAACATGGTTTTCATTATGGACAAGCTGTGACTAGCACAGAAGTCCAACAACAGAACACTGCTCGGGTTCAAATCAGGGAGGCCGTTCCTCCCAATCATGCCCCACCAGGTTTCACTGTCGCTGCCCACGTGAGCATTGAAGTCCCTCAGCAGAACGATGGAGTCCCCAGTTGGGCACCTTTCAACACCCCTCCAAGAGACTGCAAAAATCCCGGATACTCTGCACTGCTGTTTGGCCCATAGGCCGAAACAACAGTGAGAGACCTGTACCCGAACCGAAGGCGCAGCGAAGCGACCCTTTCATTCAGGGGGGAAAACTCCAACACGTGGCAGCTGAGCTGGGGAGCTATAAGCAAGCCCACACCAGCTCGCCAACCCCTCACCAAGCAACTCCAGAGTAGAAGGTAGTCCGGACCCTCTCATGGAGATGGGTTCCAGAGCCCAGGCTGTGCGTGAAGGTGAGCCCGACTATTTCAAGTCCGTACTGCTCAAACTCCCACACAAGCTCAGGCTCCTTCCCCCCCAGCGAGGTGACATTCCATGTCCCTAGAACCAGTTTCAGCATCCAGGGATCGGGTCGTCGAGGTCCCCACAAAGCACCGGCCCCTTATGGATCCTCCTGCAGGTGGTGGGCCCACAGAAAGGTGGCCCCATGTGGACTTTCTGGCCTTCACCCGGCTGGGCCCCATGGCAGGAAACCCAGCCACCAGGCGCTCGCCTACGAGCCCCAAAACCAGGCCTGGCTGCAGGGTGGGGCCCCGACTTTGCCGTGTCAGGTGATGTCACGGTCCTTGTTATTTTCTTCCTCATAAGGGGCTATTGAATGGCATGGCTATGGTAATTAAACCTAGATTTTATGGCTATAGAATTATATTGTTAATCCACAATTTATGTAACCCCATATGAAATTTAAACTATAAAACCTAACTACCTAGTAGTTAGGTTTTATCCAACATAATGCAAACACAGCTTTTGAGCAATGGACTAGAATAAATATTGGAGTGTGTGTTTTGAGCGCACAATGGGATTGGTCCTATGGTCAGCTAAAAAATGTAACTTTGCATGATGTAATTTGGTTATGTCACATTTGAGGCCAATATAATGTTGTTCATATGTTTTTCTGTTTAAAGCATGCACTGACTTAAATATATACTGCTTTAATTTAGTTCAGTTTGTGAGTCTGCAGGTTTTCTGCAGAAAACCCCCCCTGCCATGTTTGTGATTATTCCTACTGAGTGCGAGAAAAATGCCAGACTCATGTCAAATTACTCACTATACCTTAGGGAGCTCACAAACACACTTTTCTCTTTTCTTTCTTTCTTTCTTTCTTATTTATAGGTAATTCTTTTGTTTGATTGAAAAATACATTCTGTGAAGGGGAAAAAAAGAACCTAATTGGAGTTCCTTTCTCTTTGCTTTCAACTTAAGCTCAGGTGTTGGGGACTTTGAAGCTGTGATCAAAATGTCAAAGGCGTTATTGTTGGGAAGACAAAAGAAATTGAGGGAGAAAAGAAGAGTGTGGCAGCGATGGTAGTGGAGGTGGTGTGTGGAATCCAGCAAACGTGTGTACATTAAAAAATTAAGCAATGAGAAAAAAAAAATTCTGCAAGACAATTAAAAAAGCAAGACGTAGTTAAATGTGAATCAATAGCGCTTTTTACTATAACAAGCAACAGGATTTCAACTTGATTTCCATTGAGACCTTATGAAATATTAAAAGATTCTCCTGATAGTTTCAGTTGCTATTATTTAGTGTGCTTGCTAGTAATGAAAATGGCATAATATTGTCCATTGAGGAAACAAGTTGTTAATGAGGATCGTCACAGCCAAGGTACAAAATGTAGCACTTTGGGATAAACACTAACTAATCAGAGTAATTCATTCAAAGTATAGATTGTTTTACTTATTGTTTCATAGAGGTGGAAATGCCTTTGTGGCTTGGGTGACCTGATAGAACTGCCAAGAACATAAACATGTCTGAAAGAGTGGGGGAGGTTGCCTTTATTCTATATTTTTTCTCAAATCCCACATAAACACTAAAACCAACAATGTGCCAATGACAGACCTGATAACAAAAGGTTTGCTCTTCACACTGTGTTACAACAGTTTATATCCACTACTACACTTCTGGGGGTAGTGTTCATAGGTCTGCAATCAGATCAATTATCAAATGGTAATGCTGGACTTTGTAATGGTTTTCCTGTTGTAAGATTATCAGATATTTTTGCTGTTAAATTTACCAAACACTACACTGGACCAATCCTGCAGACTGATGGAAATATTGACTTACTGTATTTCTCTCCATATATTCCTGAACATCAGAACATTAACCATATCCCAGTTTTCCTATTACTACTGTACACTACTATACATACTGTGCCACTGTAAGTTCAAACAGAGGCAAAAGCATAAAATACTGTATCGATTTTTAAAAAATCCCTCTGTGAATAAGTGTAATTGGATCTCGCCATAATGTCAGTTTTGCAGGCTATATTCTCACTTTCAAGACAACATGGGGAGAACTGTTTCGAATGTTGAATCTTTCCTTGTACAGATGCTGAATCACTTTGATCCCAGGCATCCTCCATGGCTTCCATGAGGGATATCTGGACATGGTGCTTAAACCTTCCACTGCCAAGCTGAGAAAATTCCTTTAATGGGGTTTTTGGAAGGGGCAGTATGGTGAAAGGTACTAATGTTGATAAAACCAGTTTTGGACCTGAGGAGTGGAATGTATTTTTCAGTGGAAAAATACATTGTCCTGGATGATGGACAATGTATTGCTTCTGGTCCATCTGGTCTGTTTTCATTTTCACATTTTGATGACTATCTATCCTATGGATATGGGTTTTCACAAACCAAAATTTGTGTATTCAAAAATTCAACTACTTTGAAAAAGTGGTTCCCTGTCTACCTGACAAGGTGAGGAGGCCGTATCTCAGCTGCAGAGCCAGCGCTAAGATAATGGCCGAGCAGCTAGCGAAGAAGTGGCGATATAAGCCCACGGTACCTTCCGTAATCATGGGAAATGTTAACTCACTGCCAAACAAGATCAAAGAAATGGCTGCGCTGGTGAAAAATGCTAAAATCTACAGAGAACGCAGTTTATTGTGCTTCTGTGAAAAGTAGCTCACATCTAGCGTTTCGTATGCTTTGAGCTACCCGGCTTCAGCACAGCCAGGGCAGATAGAGACACTAAGGCCTGCCGGAAGCGGAAAGGAGCTCTGCTAAAAGCTGGCCAGTGAGGCCTTTCTTTTTCCTGAACAGGTCCATCAAGCCTGGAGAGAAATGGTCAAGTGCATCAAAGAAGTCCTCTCGAAGATTTTTCCCCACCACCCTGATGAACTCGTAACAAACCTGAAACATGAAACACGTATAAGCCCATGGTTAAATGATCAAAATCTGTGACCCTCAACACTACACGATTTGGGTCACTTAGTGTTAACCACTCCTGGATGATCATATATTTATATATTTATTTTCCAGCTACATATATTGTATTTTCCTGTGTGTGTGTTTATGGTCCGCATGGCTGTCTAATGCTATTTTGGAGACTTCCTTTAATTATATAGGGGAACATACATTATCAAATACTTTATATGCTACCAGTCAAAAGTTTGGACACACGCAGGAATGACCATGTTGTTCATGAAAAGATACGTCTTCAGCTGTGTTACCATCATTGCGAAAGGGTTTTCTAATGATCAGTTATACTTTTAATTTAATAAACTTGCATTAGCAAACATAACGTGCTATTGGAAAACAGTACTGAAGTTTGCTGATTTAAAGGCCTCTGTACTCTTATGTAAATATTCCTTTAAGAATAGTTGCTTCCAGCTACAACAGTCATTTACAATATTAATGTCTACACTGTATTTGTGATCAATTTGATCTAAAATCTGCTTTTCTTTCAAAAGCATGGTCATACATGGCTATGTGTGTCCAAATTTTTGACTGGTAGTGTATATACAGCATGCGTCTGCTTTACTATCTGATTTTAAAAGATGCCTCTGTGCTCTTTTCACTGCACCTGACACACATGCTAAGGCTACTGGGAGCAATGCATGCATCAAGGTGCAGCAAAGAACAGGTCAGGGCCATCTTTTAAGATCAGATAGCAAAGCAGACAAGACTATAGATGATTTTTGCAAATAATCATTCACACCTGGCTTTCTGTGAAGAGAGCTGACCATCAATGTAAAATCTGGCTGATGTCAGGTTTGTCTTTGACAACTTCTTTTCTCCAAAGAGCAAACATTACATCCATCTCTTTCTTAACAAGGGACCCATTTGGCTTGGCCTTCATCATTTCTTTGACCAGAATCTGATGAGCTGCTTCAAGGTTGTGGTCATCCAATGTCTCTAGATATTCAGGTAGGAAGTTGACTTCCCCTTTCCTTGGCTTATTGATGTCTTTGTTTGGAGGGTCGGCATTTGTAGTGTACTTTCCACGTTACCACCACTGACAGTAACAAACAAACAGAATTTCTGTGTTAGCTATAACAATCTTTTCAACCTGACCAAATTCAGGGAGACCTGAGCATGAGCCAGTAGAGAGTACCATGACCTGATGATAACTGGTTCCATCCACACAGACAAACAATGGTTTTGTAATGTTTTGAGTAATGACTCTCTGAACATTCAAAAGGAAAGAGGCAAGCAAAACTGGGGAAACCCTTTTCATCTCAAATGTTGGTCTGAAAAATGAGCTACAGTCAAGATGGTAACTGACTGCTTTCTGGTGTTTGGTAGCAAGTGTCATGGCAACATTTTTGAAATTCTGAGCAATGCGAATTTCCTTTTTAAAGAACTTATGCTTTCCCCTTCACATGCTTTCCCTCGAAGCGCATTGTCCAAACATCAGATAGGGGACCAAATGTCCTTACAAGATGAAGGTAATGTTCCAAATAGTGATGCTTTGGCTTTAAATGAAAATTTGGAAATGTTGCAGCAGTCTTCTGTGTTCTGCTATCTTACATTCCAGGAAATTCACTGTTTCTGCAGTATGCCTTGGTGCCACAGCTAACTCAGTAATGTCTTTGAGAAGCATGAGAATTTCCCAAGTGTTGTCACCCTCAGGGACACAGTGACCAATAAGAAATGGGAGGAGCCTTACAAGACACCAATTCTCATGGCCGTTTCCGCCAATGGTCCCTTTGTTGGTGGAAAATACCTTCCCAATCACCTGAGGTCGGTCTGTTTTGTCAGGGAATGTGTAATTAAAGTACCTGATGACCTGATTCAGCATATCTAGTGTGAAATACTTCTTGCCTATCAGGTCTGTAAGATACAGGGACAACTCAGTGGGAACAATGTCTTCCAAGAGATCATGTAGGATGTCAGGAGGGTAACCTGTGACCAGGTCCAACATAGAAGACCGCATCTTTCACATTTGTACCTATTTGCTCCAGGTAAACACCATTTTGCTCCAATAGCTTCAGATCATAGATAAGAGGTTGCAGAACTTTTACATAGCCACACTCTTTGACTACAGAGGTAATGCATAGTAGAGCAAGTTGGATTGAGTTTTGGGTTGACCTATATTTTGCAGGTATATTGGCAATGACCCAGTATATTGCACACATTTTATGTTTCAGCTTTGATGTTCCAAGAAGATTAGCTATTTCAAAGTCATCAATGTAAAGGCCAAGAGCAATTGTGAACTCCCTTGCAAGAAGAGAGTTTTCATTAAAGTACTGCCCATCTGCATACGATCTATATTCCTGTGGATCATGGAATTGTTCTGACATAGCTTTGTCTAATACATCAGTTTTGTTAACCAACATCTGGAGCATGGCAACAACAGGGATATATGCAAGTGGTTTTTTGCCTTTTTCCACAACATATTGTATGGGGTTTACCAGTGGAAACTCTCTTCGTACATAGGCTGCTCTTCTTTTAGCAGTTCCTAAGGGTCCATCTTTGCCTCAAAATGTCCACAAGTTACTTTCTGAAACGGCACTGGCTACCTCTCTCAGAACTGTTTCATCAATGTCAGCATAAGATTTTTTTAGTACAGCCCTCACTCTGTTTAGCAGAAGTGGTTCTGACAGTTTATTGATTTGACAAAGCTGTTGTATTACTTCTTGCACAGCACTTTGGTATGTGCAGAACAGTTTGCATTTTTAACAGAAGAGGTGCTGAGGTCATATCCAGACGGATGCTGAGAGTTGTGTTCTAGCTGTTTTTCTAAGTCACGAAGATCATTCTCATTGGTTTCTTCACTCAGCTCTTCTAAATCCTCCATATCATCAGTATGTGACATTTGCTCTTGTGCAGCATCCCTGTCATGGATTAGATAATCACAACCAATAATTTCTGACTTGAATGTCTTCCAGTTGTGGTTCTTGTGCGTTTTACTCTTGTGCGCTTTGAAAGTGAAGTAGACACTGGTTTCAAAGTTGCAGTCTTTATACGGGCACCTGACTTTATGGTTTACTTTTAGTGTGCAGTATGCAGGTGAGTAAAGTAGTCAGTCTCAGAACAAGACTCAGCAGATGAACATGGCAGACAGCAAGACTTAACTGATACATATACATTTAGTTGCTGATCAGGAGTTTTGGTGTGAAGGAGAGATAAATGTACTTTTATTGCATTGAGTGTTTTAAACGTACATAGGTATTCCTGATGTAAACAAGGAAATGGTTGTGTTCTTGCATAACTTCCATGTTTAAGCCTGCGATGTTTAACCCTCGACGAACACGCCGGTGCGTTTTGTGGCATCTTCTCCTGATAACGCCGAAACATACTTACTCCGTCGCTTTTGATCGTACAGATAAAAGCAATATATCATTCGAATCTGTAAAGGGTCTAGTTTTATTTGTATACACTCATAATAACAACAAAATGCTGTGCTTTTGTTAAATAAAGAAAGCCAACAGGGTGCGCTCTCTGTCTTTTCTGTCTCGGTCATCTCTCTTCACAGACACATAAATAAAACAACCTCAATCTCAGCAAATACTTGCCTCATAAAAATAAGAAATATTTGCATAGAAAGCTTGACATGTTTTCTTTTAAATGAAACAATTCAAGTCGAAAACAAATCATCACTTTTTATTTAATCCGTATGAACATAAGGAGCGGTACATTTTCTCCTGTCTCACCTCATTGCACTGAGCGCACTGTTTATATGTAAATAATCTGAGGTGAGTCTGGTAAATATGTGCACACCCCCGAGAAATTACATAAAACATCAAACTTCATCATAGAATTTACTCACTTTTTTTTTTTTTTGGATGATGACACGTTACGTGGGTGAAGAAGCGCTTCTTATATTCCAGACAGTGACGAATAGTTTTGTCCTCAGAGATCGAACGTTTGCTTCTGCATTGTATTGTATTGTGTTGCACTAATCCCCGCTGAGCCACATTCCTGACTGAAAGGCTCATTATGCGGGTCTTTGTCTTCTCATGTAAATCACATGACTATTTATGATCAGACACACCTTCTTGCATATGCCCTTTCTAAACAAAAAGTGTTTTAGAAAATTTAAATCAGTGTATTGTTTACTGTGAATGAGTGAATAAGATGACTTTCACATAATTTTGAAGCAAACACTTTTAGCTACAAGATGCATTTCTTAGAAGTCTTGTGAACCAATGTCCTGTATGTGTTTTATGGCCTTATTTCAGTGACTTAAATGTTTTCATTAACCATGCATGAACACTGTTTTCTCAAAAACACAATCATGTATAAACTTGCTGCTCATATATTATTGTAGCCCAGTTTGTGCTGATTACAGTGTTATCAGACTTTAGCCATTAATATGTTTAAAAGCAACTGAAAAAAGCACAAATGTCAGGGCATGTCAAAATTGGTCCAGGGCCCCAAAACACCCTCAGACCCCAGAGTGTTAAATAGCTGTGCTCTCTTTTCAGTTTCATAGAGAACATTTAATTAATACTTACACTTCCAAAGCATCACTTCCTGGGACCTGCAACACAAAAAATAACAAAGCAAATAAGAAAAAATGTTTTCCCAACAATTTATCTGTATTTTGTATTTAATGTGTTTTGAGACCTACTTCAAACTGGGTAAGGTTAAGGCCATATAAATGTGTAACATTAGTTTATGTTCCTTTCTGATTAACTAAGTAGTGTTACATTATGATAATAAACATGGTCTAGCTACTTGGAACTTTCATATGTCACATTATTATAGCCTGACATCAGTGGCGGAGAGACGGGCGCTCATTATGTCAATCATGGACAATTGGACAGGTTCCCTGGATGCTGAAATAATTGTAGATGGTGAGAAATTACAGATTGTTAAGGAATATAAATATCTTGGTTTATTGATTGACTCCTTTCCTTTAAAGCTCACAATGATAAAACCTGTAAAATAATCAGGCTTAACCTGGCAAATTTATCAGTACATACTGTAGATAGCTGGAAACAAGTCCCAGCACAATGATACCTCTTGAAAGACTGTATAAACAGGTTTTAAATGTCATGGATTAAAACTCAAAGCATTAAAATCATTGCTTAGTCTTAAAGATGTATGAATTCTTAAATTGGACAGATTCAAAGATTTGCCAATTTATTCTAGATGTACAAGGTAACACACAGTTTAGCGCCATCTCCTCTTTCAGATTATATCAGCCCAAGAAGCACCTCTGAGCGTGTCACCAGAGGATCTGTGACAGGAGAATATGTGTTACCTCCGCGGAAATCTACTTTGTCAGTCTGCCTAGTCTGTGAGAGACTCAAGAGAGTGCAATTCAATTCCAGATGATATTAAACTCTTAACAATTTACAAGGCTTTTACCAAACAACTAAAAAATGGATTATCAACATATATATGTGTCAGCACCAAACATTTACATGTGTTTTGCCTTTCGGCTAATTTTGGATTTGTTAACATTTGTGACCATATGTTTTATGAAATTGCACTGTCCCATTTTAAATAAATCAATCTAATCTAATCTAATCCCAGTACCTACCTATTAGTTGGACACCCCTGGAAAACCTCTAATGAAAGGTAACAGGAGGAATCCTGGTCAGAAGTCCAAACCTAAGCTGGCCTCTTTGGCCAGGAGAGTGATAAGCTCTACTCCGAGCTCCCTCCAAATGTCTGAACTCTGCACTGTATTACTATTACTATGGCCAAGCTCAGCCACCCTACAGTGGAAAATCATTTCATCCATTTGTATTAGCAATTTCATTCCTTCAGTCACTAGTCATAAATTGTGGATTGGAACATAGTTTGCCTGGTAAACTGATATCTTTGCCTTTGGTTCAGCCGCTTATTCAACACAATGGAGACCGGTACAATGCCTGGAATACTGCTGATATTGCACCAATCTAGCTGTCAATATTATGCCCTCATTCATGAACGATCCAGAAGATACTTACACTTTGCTAAGGGTAGCAACTCACCCCTGTAGCAACATTTTTAATTTTGGAGTTTAGTTCATGACAGATTAATGACCTCAAGAGCACCAGATCCTTTTCTTTCAAGGAATCAACCTCAACCTCAAATTCAATGTGATTTTTTTTTTTCTTTCGGCTGCTCCCGATTAGGGGTCGCCATCTGCATAATTTGTTTGGCACAATTTTTCTGATGCAACTCACTCCTGTGCGACATTTTGGAATCACCAATCAAACTACAATAACATATTTTGGGACTGTGGGAGAAGGCTGGAATGACAACAACTGTGGTGGTAACATACAAACAAACATTCTAGATTAAATATTTAAACATTCTAGATTATTGCAAAAACATGATGAAAGTTCCCTTTATGCATTGTCTATTTATTAGTACTGGCTATGAGTCAAACTATGACAACAGATACAGCTTTCTCTAAGGTTCTGTAAGCGCTGGGTGGCTTGTTATAATGGCCCCTGTATCCAACTCCTGCTGCACCCTCTACAAGACCATTCTCCAGTCCAGGACTAGAACAGAATCTTTATTGTCATTATTCTGGCATCTAAAAAACTAAACTAGTCTAAGATGAGAATCTTTATGCATAAGTAAGATGCAGAAAAGGCTTTTCATCTTTCTATTTTCTATAGAGTGGATTACTGTAATGCACTCCTAATGCTTCTCTGCAATATGACCATTAGAGATTTGCAACTCATTCAAAATGCTCTGGCTGTATATATCATCTATCTCAAAAAGAAAAAAAAACTTACACAGGATGCCTTTAGCCTTGATTACAATATGTATTCACTGTGGCATTGTTTCAACAACCTTATGCAACACTGCAGCATTTATTGTCATTCAGAGTTGCATTAATTTTTTGCCCAAGATCTTGTATTGGTGACAAGAGAATTGTACCACTCTGCAAAAGTCTTCTCTACAAGATAAAACTACTTCGTACAATTCTTGTACAGTACAGTTGGCATCAGGCATGATGGCTGCATCACTTCATGCACTTCCCTTCTTACCCAGATGCACAAATCACTCTGGAATAGGGTAAATCTGAACTCATGACCTAATGCTGTCTCGTAAATTGAAGCCTTTTATTCCAATAAGACTCGCTAACAAGTGGTTTTCTTATGGCCACACAGCTGTTTAGTCCCAGTCCCCTGAGTTCTTGTTCCATTGTGTGTAAGGACATGATCTTAGTTTTACTGTCAAACATAAATAAAATGTTCTACTGATTTTCTATTATGTAACTTCCCCAAGCATTTAGGTACTCCAATCACCCCAATCAAGATTTTTTCTGAAAAGTTGAAGAGTCACCACTATTCTTCAAGGTTTTAATAAAGCCACTGGACCATTGTTAATCCTATTGTAAATCCAGTAATTTCAACAATCTCCTTCTTTGTCTTGCTTGATTGATGCTGACAAATAACTTGACTCTGGAACACAGTAACATCATTTGCATGTCCATGGTTTAAAACATATTTAAGGAATGAACAATTATGAATTGAGTGAATCTGTTAATTGTTTTCAGGTCCACTGCAGTATTTGCTTATTTACATCCAAAACACTAATTTCCTCTTGGACAAGAGTGTATCACTCCATTTCTAAGACACTTGCACTGGTTTCCAGTTACATACAGAACTGAATTTAATGCTCCTCACATTGTCTACAAGTCTCTGAATGGTCTGCGCCCAAAATACATCAGAAATATTTTTGCAGAGTACATGCCTGGTAGGTGTCATAGATCTGCAGAGACTGGTCAGCTGGTGGTGCCCAGAGTTCAAACTAAATATGGCGAAATGGCTTTTAGCCATTATGCTGCTCACTGCTAGAGCACCATCTCCCATTGTAACTTAGATTTGCTTCAGCTGTGCACAATTTGTAATACTATAAAAGCCAAAGACTATTTTTCCATTTGCTTTTACATAATATGATGCTTTTACTGAATCGATATATTTTGATTTGGAAAATTTTATTTACTTTATTATTCATCTTTTACTTAACTCTTTAAATTCAAATTTGATGATTTTTTGCAGCTCTTTCTTTTCTCTGCATTATGTGAAGCACTTTAAAACTCAGCCTAAAAATTGTTGCAACGTTGTAAAGCACATGAAAATGTACTATACTAAAAAAAAAGTAGAGTTTGATTAAGAATGGTTCAGAGTGGGACTAAGGCATCTGTCAATCTTATAATCCTGTTTTTTAATTATAATCATTCTGATATTACTGGGTCATTCAGAAAAACGCCACATTCATATGGACAGCCTGTTCCGATCCTGTTGAAATCTGTGAGAACCTAGTTTAAATCAAACCTGCTCCTGAGAAGGTTGGAACTTATGGACATTCTGCTTCATGTTGCAGAAAACCCATGGTCACTTTTTTATTGATACATATGCATGCAGGATGATAAATGTGGCTGTTTGCACGTATCTTTTTGTTATTAAACATGTTTGATATACATCCATCCATTATCTACACCTGCTTCGTCCTCTTTAGGCTCACAGGGATCTGCTGGAGCCTATCCCAGCTCTCTTTGGGTGAAGAGGTCACCAGTCCATCACAGGTTCCATCCATCCATCCATCTTCTATACCCGCTTTTTCCTGAAAGCCAGGGTCACAGGGATCTGCTGGAGCCTATCCCAGCTCTCTTTGGGTGAAGAGGTCACCAGTCCATCACAGGTTCCATCCATCCATCCATCTTCTATACCCGCTTTTTCCTGAAAGCCAGGGTCACAGGGATCTGCTGGAGCCTATCCCAGCTCTCTTTGGGTGAAAGGCAGGGGTCCACCCTGAACAGGTCCCCACTCCATCACAGGGCCACATAGAGACAAACAAACTCACACTCACTCCTATGGGCAATTTAGAGTCACCAATCAACCTGACATACATGTTTTTGGACTGTGGGAGGAAACCAGAGTACCTGGAGAAAACCCACACAAGCACAGGGAGAACATGCAAACTCCACACAGAAAGGCCGGGTTGCGAACCCACGACCTTCTTGCTGTGAGGCTAAACACTCAGCCACCATGCTGCCCCCATCACAGGTTCAATATGCAAATAGATAGCTGGAAACATACAGCTGATCAATTTATTTAAGTAAGCTTATGTCTTACAATGTTAACATACAATATTAACATTTTCTCCACATTTTGTCCGTTAACATGTTGACATATATGTAGTATATCCTATATCCTAGAAGATTTGATTGTTTTAAAATTTGTTATTAGTTTTATTTTTGTGATTCTGTTTGAAATATGAATTTATTCTGAAGGAGAAGATGTTCCAAATAGCAAGCTCCATGTCAAGTGTTGGTGAGGGATGCTGGAGAGAAGGAGAGGCGGTAGGACCCAAATGCAGAACAAAAAAGCTTTATTACCTCCTGGGATCTCCAGGGCACACACAAAAACAGAGAGGCAAATGAAAAGGAAAACTGAAAATCACAGAATGAGATGGGGAAAATACTAGAGAAGCCGAATGAGATGGAAAAACTAAGAAAACCGAGTGAAACAGTAACATAAACAACTCTTGCAATAACAGTAAACACTAGATAGCTACTAGGCAGCCAGGTATCTAGGCAGCTAGGTAATGCTACAGCAATGAACAAAAGACAGAGGGAAGTATAAATAGGGAGACAACAAAAGGTGATGAGACACAGGTGAAATCAATCTGGTAAACTGGTGTGAAGCTGCCGGGAACCAGTGTGAGGGAAAGAGGAAGTCTCTTCAGTGTAAAGGTCGCCGGCAGGAAGTCCCAAAGGGGAATCATGACACTCCATCTTGTTGCAAAATGTTGTGGAGTAAATGTTGGACAGTCCATTTGTGCCGCATGAATCAAAGTCACTTTAATGTCACCTTAGCAGAAAGAAAATAGTCAATTTAAAACATTAGGTGGTCTGAGAAATCACTCTGACACATTTTCAGTGGAGAAGCTATTTACTCTTCTGGTGTGAGTCAGTCTGAACATAGTATAAGGAAATTTTCATCAACCCTTGCCCCGGCTAAAACTGCTGGATAATTTTCCTTAATTACATGCAAAGGAAGCTTTGAATTTGACTATTCATTTCTCTTGTCAGTGTAATGACACCCTTTGGTGAGACTCGTCCAGTGAAAGTGCGGTGTTCAGAGGCCTGTCATAAATTCAGAAGAGCTGCCTGATAAAACAGTATTTTGACAAATGTGCATATTACTCTCTCTGCTTTTGAACCTGCTACTGAAACTCAGTGAGCCTGTTTTTAAGTTCGTCATGCTGTCAGAACGCATAGTCCGAAGCTCCTCAATCAACAGCAAACAAGAGTGGAAGGAAAATTGGGTTACAGTGAAACTTAAGAGACATAATCAATTCCCGATGTGAAATCTTTTCTTTCTTTAAATGCCTTTTAGTGTTTGTGACATGAAAAAATGTCCCCCTTCCCTCTGACTGCAGCTGCAACTTGCACTGAGCAGAAAAAAAAAATCAGAAAATAAACATATTTTCATATAATTCAAAAAATAGACCATTCCATGAAAGCAAAGAGCAATGGCCGAGTGTACTGTGATTGCCTTGAAAACATGTAGAGAATTTGCATATTGAGTGGTATTCTATTATTCATTCAGTATTTGATGTTTAATGATTTGTACTCACGACAATTACCTCACACATGCATAATTCAAACATATATTTTACATTATTGCCTTGTGTGTGGCATTCCCTGACAAAAAAGGCTATATTTTGAATGGCAGAATTAAACAGAAAGTTCAAAAAAGCACAAAAAGGTATAAAAGCTATACATAAATGCTGAAGTGAAAAAGCCTGAAGCAAAAACAAACAACACAGTGTCTGAACTTTGCTTTGCATCTTCCACTGAGGACATTGAGGTTAGATGAATCCTACTGACTACAAGCAACCTACAAGCAACATATTTAATAAACCTAGTTGATCCCAACCCAATGAAACTAGGTTATCCATGTGTTAAAAAGCTGAAATGGACTTTGGAATTTACAGAAACCCAGTTTAAAGAAAGTAAAAGACAACGTTAACATGTTCTCCAAAGTCTGTTTGTGATGCAAAACATAGAAAGGAAAAAAAAATGTCTTGGATCTCCTCCCTTTCAAGATGAATGATGAAAAAAAAAAAAGTAGCAACTAGACACATAAGACCCATGCCAGTCTCTTGGTACAGACAAGTTCAGGATGCAAGACCCGTATAGAAATGGTGGACCACATGCTGAACATGTTGAAAACAGTGAAACCTCCGGGGTGCACAGGCTACACTGTACTGGAAAAAACACATCTTCCAGGATTCAACCAAAAGAATTCACACTGCAGCTGCATTGGTGGTAAACTAAATATTAAATACACACCCCTGAATATAATGGTGTTTAAAACACCATCACCAACCTGAAAAGCAATAGATTGTATTGAACTCAATTCTAGAGACCTGGTTACAGTAAAAGCCATTAAAAGTGTTACTCTGCCACCGTAAGTTCCCATTTTCATCACGACTGTTCATCCTTTGTACTGCAACATGGCATGTGTTATACTATAATGTCTGTAGATAGTGCTCAGCTTACACTTACACATGCGCAGACCATGCTGTGGTCCATACCTACCATAATTAAAGTGTACTTAGAAAGTGAAGCAAAGAAAACGGCCCATGGTCAGGGTTGCTGTAAACTGTGATTATTGTGGGTAGATCTTTGTTACTTTAAAATGTTGGAAATTTTCACTTGACTTCATGAGGGAAAATCAGCCAATCCAGTTTGAATCTGCACTTCAAGATAGGAACTGTTTTCAGTGTTCACTGTTAAACTCTGTGTGATAGGTCTGAAATGAGTGCTCACACACGTTTTCAGTCTAGCAAACTACATGGTGTTTACTGTTTTAGTAACTTATAGTGTGCACCATGTGTAACTTGTGTAAATTGACTAGATACATGAAAATGCTATGAAACGTATACACACACAATATCAACCAATTTGTCCCTCTGTCTGTATTTGACATTATGTTTCCATCCATCCATCATCTATACCCGCTTATTCCTAACCAGGGTCCCAGGGATCAGCTGGAGCCTATCCCAGCTCTCTTTGGGTGAAAGGCAGGGGTCCACCCCGGACAGGTCCCCAGTCCATCACAGGGCCACATAGAGACAAACAACCTCACACACTCACACTCACTCCTATGGGCAATTTAGAGTCACCAATCAACCTGACATACATGTTTTTGGACTGTGGGAGGAAACCAGAGTACCTGGAGAAAACCCACACAAGCACAGGGAGAACATGCAAACTCCACACAGAAAGGTCTCTGCATGGTTAGGAACTCAGGACCTTCTTGCTGTGAGGCAACAGTGAAAACCACTAACCACTCCATATTAAATCATTTATATAGCACACCTCACCTATAAACTCAATAAATCCCTTATGAGCAAGCACCTGGCGACAGTGGAGAGGAAAAACTCCCTTTAACAGAAGAAACCTTCAGCAGAACTTGGGCAGTCATCTGCCTCGATCAGTTGGTAGGTACAGTTGGGGTGAGTGAATAGAAGAGAGAGAAAAGAACAGCAACAGCAAACTGATGATAAAACATACACTTTATGCAATTAGTGCTGTTAAGATCTCTCTGTTTTAGCTTGTTCTTAAAATCCCAGTCCTGGCCTTATTGTTGGCCATGAGTGACTTATGCTTGTAGTCACCCTGGCGATGGCCTTGGAAATAGGTTTTAGACCTGTGAAACGAATCCTTGTAATTCACATTATATGTAAAAACATCCTCATATACTAATCTGGTGTTTAATTTAAACCAATTAGTGCATTAATTGGCCCATATCTGTAAACTACAGTATCTTTCATCACATATGGGTAGTGTCCATATGAAAAATGTACTGTACTTAATTAGAAACACAGACATGTTGAGTTACAGGTATGTCGCCACATGCCAGGTGTTGGAGAGGCTATAATCACATCTTCTTGTAGTATGAGCTGTAGTATGAGTATGAGCATGTGTGAGATGTTTCTTTCATATATTGTTACTAAGTTATAGTGTTTACAAAAATGTGTGCTTGCTCGGTCAGATGCAACCATTATCACATACCATGGGTCCTGGTGACAGGATGTAGAAACCATGAGCCTCTCATTACATGAGGACTGTAATTAGAAGAGTCTGCTATTATCAAACCATGCAGCAAAAGTAAGAGGTCTTAGGTGAGTTTTAATGTAACCCTCTGTATAACTGAATGAAATAACATTATATTAATGAAAGTGTCTGGATTAGCAATTATAATGGAATAGTTCACTAAAATTATAATATATCATACTTTCCTTCTTATTGGTAGTGTAAGTGATTTATATGTGCAGTTATGGTTTGGTTTGTAATCATTGTTGAGATTCCTGTTTCTGAGATTTCTAACCACCACCCTAGCTCAATGGAGGTGAACGACCTCTTCAAAGCATGGACAGTGGCTTTGTGGTTAGCACTGTTGCTTCACAGCAAGAAAGTCCTGGGTTCATAACCAGGCAGGGGCCTCCAAAAACATGTATGTCAGGTTGATTGGTGACTCTAAATTGCCCATAGGAGTGAGTGTGAGTGTGTGAGGTTGTTTGTCTCTATGTGTGGCCCTGTGATGGACTGACTCTCCATAGCTCCTCTCTGTCAAATGAACCCCCAAAAAAGAAGAATTTATAGTAACATGCTATTTACAGCTCTTATATTTTCCAAATTCTTGAAACCCTTTTCTCATAACTATCCCAATAATGCTTGTACTTACGCTTGTATAATTTGGCAATTATAGGGGGAATTGTTACAGCATAAAAAAGTTATTAAGTATAAGCAGATTTGAGTTGAGGAAGAAAATAGGTACAGTAAGTGGTTTGTGAACAGATGTCAATGTCCTTGAGTTTCCTAGAAAACTTATTAATGAAGTTGAGATGCCATATTTTATCAATACACTTGGTTAATGGTAAGTATTGATTTAACTGATGTTCATGCAACATTGGATTTCACATATACCTGTAGTTTTCATCTGAAATGATTTTATTTTTTTCTTTTGTGTTTGGTATAGGTGATAATCAATAAATAACATATTTATACTCACAATATTCATATTTCTACCAGGTTTTCAGAGAACTGAGATTTAAAGTAAAGTGACTCATCTTTATGCATAATAAAAAAATAATAATAAAAAAACAGAAAAGAAGAAAAGAAAGAATTACAACAATGTTGATGTGTGTACCAAAACTGGGTTTCACAGCTATGAACCATTTTGAAATTAATAATTTTTTCTTCTGCTTGTTTTACTCTGATGGCTGATCGTATGTAGTGAGCATAGACAGAAACTTTTTAAATAATGATGCGCAAATCTGCATGTATTCCACTCATTTCAATATGTGAAGGGCTGCTGGGGTTCCTATTATTCCTACTGTATTTTTGTTCATGCTTATCTCACTGAGTGTCCTTTTTAATGAGGCTAACATGATAGTCTCCAGGTCTTTGCTCCATGGTAGCTGCATCTACTCTGCATCTAGGATATTTGTGGGGTATGTAATAAAGAAGCTTAACAAAAATATACTGACACTGCTGCTGTTGCTGCCAGTGTCTCTGGAGCTTTTCTCTCTTCCTAGCTTGCCTCTTATACGTCTTTAAATCTCTTTTTTTGTGCAACTAAGGCCATTATGCTCACAATAGTAAAAGTCAGAACTGTAACAGCAAAACGAGGGTGATGATGAGGAGATATTAAAGAGAAGGGAGAGAGGTAGAAGTTGCATTTACAAGGAAAAGGGCAGTGAAAGACTTAAGGGTTCAAGCTTTGCTGATGAGATGCAACTATGTCAAAAACAGCCGTTTATTTTCCCACTGCAAATTCCCCACGATTCACTTTTGTCTCCCTCTTCCCATAAGCATCTGAGAATTTTATATTTGTTGCAATGGCTTTCAGTGTAAGACATTTTTACTCTGACACTACTGTTTATTCAGCACACAATACAGACCAACAGAGACGAGAGAATAAACATTTTCATGCTTTTGTAAGAGATACGACTCTTTGGTATTTTATTTCTTTGAAGAGAAATCTCACTGAAATGATCTTACAAGACTAATCTTTCGTCGTTTTATTGGATTTATTTATTCGTTTTGGAGCTGTAGAAGCTGTTGTAACCGTTCTGTTCACATTATTAATTAGCTGCATTTTACCATATTTCCTTTAATCAGTGCCTTTACTTGCTTGTTATCTTGTTCATAGAATGCGCAGATCGTTGAGACACGACTACAAAAGATGTTGGCACAGTAATCTTGCGATTAATAGCACCAGTTTTCTAATGAAAACACTGATGTTTATAACATCCTTTTGTAAGTATCCATTCTTTTCTCTGGTTATCAATAAGGGAGAGGTTTAACAATGGGAGTTAATTTAAGGGTAGAAAAACTCAGAGAAAAAGATTGTAATAAACAAGTGGATATGGCCATTCAGAGAGGCTCCTGGCCACTTCCTTTACTTATACTTTATTTATTCTGTCACCTGGGACAGAGAATAATAAATAACCTGCATCACACTCATTTACATCTGCAATCCAAGTGCAGCAGCTACAGTGGGTTTCATCATTACAAACATACAAACAAGTATCATATCCCATTTTTATTGACTTCAGATGGGTATAATTATTTTCTCATTCATGCACTAAGCAATTGAGCATGGCTAAGTTTTGACCTTTTGCTAAGCTAAGCCCTGCCCTTTCGTGACTACATAACTGTCAAACTTTCTAAGCCGTTATATTATTGCCTCATTCCTGAGTGCACAAAGGGCCATTCTGAGCACAGGATTATTTTTCATGCATGCACACAATTTATATTTTGAAAAGACATATTGCAAACACATATAAAAACGTATTTAGTTTGAGTATAATGTCTGTACCTTGTTCAAAAAGTGTATTTGCATGTTTCTTATTACCCACATGCACATTAATAATCTTTGTTACTCAGCATTATTGATTTGCCATCTCACAAATTCCTGGTCTTTATGCTTATAAGGGAAATAGTTAGCTTTCAATGTCTTAGCTTATTCCATATTTTATTTTTTACAATAAATCCTTGACTCAACACAAAACCAGGCTTCTCATTTCTACCCAGCCCTACCCCTACCCTACCCTACCCTACCACTGTGACCAGCAGATCTGATGAACTATTAACTAGCTGGCATTGCTTTTATAAGTTGGTTGTAAAGTTTCTCTCTGGACTTTCTAAAGAGTCTTTACAGTATTTCACAGGAAAGCATTACTAAAAATAATATTTTTATTTGCTTTACTTGTCTTCAGCTGTAAAGACTGAGCACTTGTCATGTGATAAAGCACATCTACAGCTGCCAGGATCTTCTGAAGATCTTGTAGATGGTGATAGAGGGAGTATGACAGACTGCCCAGTGTGAACGAAGAACTGCTGTGTCTTTGTTTTCGTTGAAACAAGGCTACACAGCAACACTCCTGACACGGCCATCCGTCTCGTGGCAGCAGACTGTATGTTTATATCAACAAGCAGTAGTACACAAATGCTGTGGTATTATCCAAACGCTGTTCTCTGTTGGAGCCTATGTGCCTTTCCAGCCGGACTATCTGCCAAGGGACTTCAGCATTGTTGTTATTGTAGCAGCTTACTTGCACCCTGAACACTAATTAACAGATGATATTGACATACCGCTCTTTATCTGAGCAGTACCCAGACATCCTAATTATTGATTACAGAAAATGAAACGTATTGTTTATTTCTGTTTTGTTTTTTTTTTGTTTTTTTTGTGTTTTTAATTTTGAAGAGACTAGAAAAAGGATAGCACCATCCAAACACTTTGAACATCAAGTACTGTAGCCCTGTGCACACCAGTTGGTTTCAGAACTGGCTGGCTGCTGCACTTAGCTGAGACATGGAGGTCTGGGCCTGTGATAATCCCAGTCCAAATGTCTCCCTTTTGTACAAACAAATTCCACCAATAGGGCCAATTCAGAACTCCATGAAGAACCACAGACAGCAGATTTCTCATAGTAAACTTTTATGTGAGAGGGAGGACTGGAAAGACATGAAAGCTTTCATACTCACCTCTCTCCCTCCCTTTTCCTATCTGCCTCTGCCCTCTCCTCCTATCTCTTTTTCTAATCCAGTGGTTGACCATCATCCTTTAATTTGGGGTATTTTATCACTGTCTTATCTGTGGTGAGGGACAGTACGGCACCGGTGCAGAACTGCTCGCCAGAATCCCGTGAATCCCTTTGTTTATGCTGATTTCATAGATGCAGGCAGCAGTACCACCAGCACATCATCTTTTGTTCTCTCATCTGAGGCCAAAGTGTCGAGAAAAGCAAGCTGCACATCATCAAACAAAACAACAGATGTCAATAGATTGTCAGAATTTATCTGTTATGATTAGTAATTGGACTTAAAATTATAGGGGAAAAAAATCTAGGATTTTATAACTTTTTACTGTAAATTAATTTGAGAGACTGCAGCTAGTCCAGCCACGACTGTTATAATAGCTTAACAGAGATTGACAAATACTGGAAATATTTATTAGACAGACACAGTGGAGATTACATATAAAAGGTTGTAAGGATAACTTAAGAATAGAGTGGTGATATTTTTTTGCCAAAACAATTGTTTAAGTTTGTTAACCCCCCCCCCAAAAAAAACCCCCTTAAATTCAAAGTCAGTTGTTTAAATTGGGAAAAACATTACTCCTGAGTTGTTACATTCAGCTTTGAATCAGAATTTAAATTTCTTTTTTTTAATTTTATTTTATTCTAACCCGTTGCTAGTGGTGCACATTACAACATTTTAGGATCAGTGACTGGATGTTTTGAATATTCTTTGGTTACTGTTCTTTAACTTTTCTCCTCAATTTGAATTTGTGATTTTCACTTCATAGAGCTCCACTGCCCCTACAAAACTATATAATGTACTTTTAAAGGGATGATTGCATTTTTAACATGTATTGGTATAAGTTATAAACTAATATTTTAAATTGTCTGGTCACATTGGTGATTTCATGTGGTATATAAGGTAAAGTATTCAGAACGGCCAACGCTCAAGACTTATAAGGCTTAATACTTTGAAAATGTGTAAATCCTATTCTGGTGAGTGCGTTTTTATACAATTTCAATGGCGTTGACATTAAGTTCCTGCATGCCAGTGCAGTGTTAACTGGAAATGCAGACACTTCCTACCCCAAGAAAGAGAATGTCAGCTATGTCCCTGTGAAAAAGCCCTATACAGAATAGACATATGTTTGTTTACTTCCATTGATGAGCAATAAGATTTATCTCTATTTACAGACTTACCGGCAGTTCTAAGTGACAGACAGGAATACAGTACAGGTTACTGTTTGCAGTCCAACATAAAGCAAAAAGTAACCTTGATAATGCTATGTCTGGACATCTCCAAGATGCCCACAAATTACTCCTGACATCCTTTAGTTTGAAGGTTTAGATGCTGTAAAAAAGAACATTCAAGGAACTCCCTTAAATGAACTCGGCAGCACTCCAGCAGAACCGGGAAAACATCTGCCTCAAACATTTGGGGTGAGTGGATAGAGCAGAGAGAAAAGAACAGCAACAATAAACAACAAATAGACACTGCAGGTTGGTGGGGCCAGTAACTGCACATCAGCAATATACAGCTCCAGCTGCAGATGCAGTGGTTTGGTACTCTTAGTAGCCTAGTAGTACCAAACCCAATTTTGTTGTACACTGTACAAAGACAATAAAGTGTCTTATGTCTTAAATTAGTCTAGGTCTATAGCAGCATAACTAAGAGATGGTTCAGGGTTACCTGAGCCAGCCCTAACTATATGCATTGTCAAAAAGGAAGGTTTTAAGCCTAATGTTGTCACAATCTGCACTTTTTCCTGTGTGGGACTTTTATTTTGAAATGTCTTCCATTTTCTGTTCCTTATAGTAGTGTCTCTAGTTGTGTTCTTTTTGTTAACATCTCATTATTTTCATCTCTGTTTGGTTGTTTCTTTCATTTGCCACATCATCATTATTATTATTATGGACTCACTGCACACTCACTCTAGCCTTCATCAGTATTTTTGTCACTGTTAATAGTATTTTTGTGTTTTACCCCAGTGCCTGTTCCCTTGCTTGATTTCAGTTATTTATTAAATAAATCCTTATTCCATACTGTCTTGTGCCCTTGTGTTCTGTCTGCAACTGGGTCCTTGACTGACCTAAACCATAACAAATATTAAAAGTACAGAGAGTGTCTGCCTCCTGAACCCAGACTGGGAGCTGGTTCCACAGGAGAGGACCTTGATAGCTAAAGGCTCTGCCTCCCATTCTGCTTTTGGAAACTCTGGGAACCACAAGTAGACCTGCACTCTGAGAGTGAAGTGCTCTATTGGGATAGTATGGTACTATGAGGTCTTTAAGGTATGGAGCTTGATCATGAAGGGATTTGTATGTAAGAAGAAGGAGTTTAAATTCCACTCTGGATCTTACAGGGAGCCAATGAAGAGAAGCAAATATAGGAGAAATATGATCTCTCTTGCTAGTTCCTGTCAGGACTCTGGCTGCAGTATTCTGGATTAACTGGAGGCTTTTTTATGGAGATACTGGGACATCCAGATAGTAATGAGTTACAGTAATCTAGCCTTGCGGTAACAGATGCATGGACTAGTTTTTCTGCGTCATTTTGAGACAGGATGTTGCTTAATTCCCAATCATATGTTCCAGTCTCTGTAATAAGATGCTGTGCTCACTGGTGTTGAAGGCAGCACTAAAATCTCGAAGGACAAGCACAGAGAAGAGTCTAAGAGAATGCTGTTTATGAAAGCTGTGTCTGTAGTGTGATGTGCTCTAAATCCTGACTAAAACAAATTACTTTTGTGCAGGTGGTCACATAGTTGCTTTGCAATAGCTCTGACATTTTTTTTCCTATTTTTTATGTTTTAGATGAAACAGCAGATATGTTTTGGATGATGAAGTTAGTCTCCTCTGATTTACTGTCTTCTTTTTCAGAGGGATGTTGAGATCATTTCATATGAACTTTACTCATTCACGTTGTCCTTGAGCAGTACAACATAACAAGACTATGTCACGAAATGATCTGAGACCCGGTTGAGCAGTCATACTTTGAACCCACAATCTTATTTTTACACACCTCAGCAAACCTCTATAACATGCTGCCTTTCCTGAAGTGTTGTGTCAATTGTAGTCAACAAAGAACGGTAATTGCCAGGAATCAACTTACACAATAACCCATCAGCCTGTTGAGACCCACATCCTCAGTTTCCATGAGGTTTATTGCCCTTCTGTGAGTACACTGAGCTCTTAGACTAGCCTGCAAAACAAAGTCCTCTTGATGATTGCAGTCACTGTCATTTCTTTGTTGGGTCTCCTGTGATTTATCTCCTGTGAATGCTTTTGATTCACCATTGCCCCAAAACATTAGATTAATTCCTTGCTTTGGCAAGCAGCCTGCCAATTACTTTTGGGGTCAACCGTAATCAGCGCAACACTCTTTTGCTATTGTGTAGATTAAATGAGAAGCATATCATTAGACAGGCAGAATAAAGAAGCTGTCCAAATGACTAAATGAGGACAACCTTCTTGGAGGATTGGTTTTAATAAACTATGGTTGAGGTCACAAAAATTTTGTATATATCCACCTGGATCAACGACACTGTTGTGGAAGTTTTACTGTGACACTAATAACTTTATCCTGGAGACCGGACAAAGTTATTAGAGGTCCAGAGCAAATAAAGCAATAATTGTGTTGCTTGTGACAAGCCCAGTCTGTCTGAGCTCATGCAGAGTAAAGCGGGCCAAGGCTTACTGATTACTGCAAGTGATGCTGGCAAATACTAATGGGAGATTAGAAGGAAAACAAAGAAAATTAACTAGAAGAAAAGTCACTTTTTCCATCAACTTCCATTACTGAATATTTAAGTCAGTCTTTGGTACGATGCTCTACAGTTTAAATATATGGTTAGAAATCCTTGTCTTATCTCAAATTGTGCTGACATGTTAAAGAAATAGAAAAGGCATTTTGAGGAATATACTTATTTGCTTACTTGCAGAGAATTAGATGAACAGATCAGTGCCACTCTCATGTCACTGGAATAAGTTAAACTGGAAACAAGGCAAAACAGCTAGCTTAGTCCAAAAGACAGAAAATCCAGCTACATGTTAACACAATAATACATTTAATATCATATGACTTTTACAAAAGTGTAAAGATTTGCTGTATGGGGTCTTTTTCTGGAACCCATAATTTGTTTTTATTAGGTTTTTACTGATTTCATGGTCAAATAAACTTTCACTAAATGTGGAACAATTCACTTATTGTTTTATTCATTAGGTTTGGGATCCAAGGCTCAGCTATATTATTCTAAAATATTGGCTTGAAATGCAGTTGTAGCTCCCCCCATTGCACATATAAATTTTATAAACATACAGTATGTTCAAATGTTATAAAATTTAAATCGATTGAAACCAAACATGCAATAAAATAGAATAAAATCAACGTAATTTACATTGGTCATTTGGCTATAGCTTCTCAAATATGAGCAGTTAGTTTTTCATTAATTTACTCTTCTTTTTTTGTCATTCTACATTGAATATTTTGGGTCTTAATTGATTTATTAGAAAAGCCCAGCATTAAAAATTTGTCCATTTTAAAGTTGTCAAAAGTAATGCATTAATAACACGTTAACGCAAACTCATTTTAATGGCACTAATTTTATTAACGTGCAATTAGCGCCCATTTCCTGTTTGACCCGTGGCCTAGCCCGTAGTAGGAGAAATGTAAAATGCAGCCATAGACAGTAAAGAGAGCAGCAGCCAACAGAAATGGAGAAAGAAAAAGGTCTTCTGATGGTAAATTCATTTACAAAACAATGTCTGCAGATACTTACAACACCTGCCACATCCATCCTTTGTGAAAGATTGTTTTCACTGTCAGAGCATGTTGTTCAGAAAAAGAGAGCTGCCCTGTCATCTGAAAATGTAAACAGGCTTGTCTGTTTGAGCAACTGGCTCAGAGCAAAGAAAGAGAAATAGTGGGAACTTGTGTTTTTTCTATGTTCTTTTTTCCATGTGATTAAAAGACATGAACAAGTTCTTTGAAAAACATATCTACTGTCTTTGAAACATGTCTGTGTTCTTTATGCTGTATGTTTAGGGTGGTTTCACTAATAATATACATACATTTGTATAAAGCATCCATGTTTGTCCATGTTGATTAGAGTGTTAAAAACTTTAAAAGTATTAATTTAAAGTACATTTAGAGCAGATAAAAATGTGAGATTAACTTGCGATTAATCACAAGTTAACTCATAAAATCACCACAATGAAATATTTTAATCGATTGACAGCCCTAATCTAAAACAATGTTTTATAACACTACTCACAGAAAAAGTGCTGTATTGGTAAGTGTGGTCCTTTGCCTTTATGTGTGTGAAACCTTTGGCTGCCCTATCATGTATGGAGAACAGCTTAGTACACAGTCTGTACTGATACTGCTGCCTGAAACTCCTGATTTCAGAACTCCTGTTGTTTGATCCCAGGTTTAGTCTGCAGCTTCTTTAGAGAACAGGAGGCGGCACACTGCTCATAAACCAGCCTGAAATATTTTACTCCCATAGTCCAAAAATGTGCAGGTTACATTGATTTGTGACCCTACATTCACAACAAGCATACATATGACCCTTTTACCCTGCCCATTAAGGGAGTTTGTTTTTCCAGTTATTCTTGTTAAATGTGTTCCTGAGGAAAGTCTTGGTTGGGGTGGGGGAAGTAACTAGTTTTCTGAGAGGTCAGGACTTCTCTAATTTCCAAAACTCCTACTTTATAGCAACTACTTTTTAGTCTTTGCCAGAAAAAGTTAACCTGACCCCAACCTTCAGCTAGCCCTTTTTGAGATTCTAAGAATTGTATGAAACCCTGATGAACTAGTTAACCTTCCTGTTGTCTTCGGGTCAATTTGACCCATTTTCAAAAGTTAATATGTGATAAGTTTGTTTTTCTTCCATATAATTAACTAAAAATTACATGGATGGTTCCCTACTATAAGTGTAAAATATATGTTAATATGTTAGAAACAAGTTCACTAAAAAGGTGAAGCTAAAAAATTGGTGATCATTTAATACCTCATGCTTTATAAGCAGTCAAAACAGAATAGGTAAATTTGACCCGGGAGGACAAAAGGTGTGTCATGTTGTTTACGACACACCTTTTGCTGGGGAAAAGTACTCAAACTGATCTTAAAGGTTTTAGTCTCTTTTATTCAATCAGGACAAGGTTCGAATTTCACATAAAGAAATAAAAAGAGATTACATGTTAAAATTTAGAAATTAGAATAGAAGAATTCCACAATAAAGTCAATTAATTTCTATACCAAATTAAATGTTAAAAAGGAAAAAAAATGTTTAAAAAGGAATATGATTAAGTCATCATCAAAGATGTATGTCAAAATTACAAAAACAGAAAATAGGCTATAAAAACAGAAGTTAAATCCAGAAAAAGCTTCTTGTTTTGGGAAATGATCTTATAAAATCCAATGCTCAGCAAAAGATTAAAATTTAGTTTTTTGCACCTAATCAATCTTCACAAATTACCAACTGATAAAATGTGATTTTCAGCAAAAAGAATTGAAGATTTAGTTTTCTGTGAATAATTTTGGTAAATTCAAAATCAGAAATTTCCTCAAAATTCAATTCAACGTAATTTCAATAACAGGATATTTCAGTAAATAACAACTTCGGAAGTTCAGTAAATAAATCAGAAACTCAAAAAGGTTATAATAGAATTGCAGTGACTAAAAGTAAACTCACTATTAATGTCTTGAATGAATCCAAAAGTAAAATATGAGCTTAGGAATAAGATGAATGCAGTACTTGAATGATTTTAATTTTAAAAAAAGAGATATCTTCAAATGAATACCAAACATATATACCATTGGCAAAAACTCAATTCTACTTCTATAAGTAAATAGAATAGAATGAAAGAAGAAAATAGAGTTGAAGCATAAAAATGCCGTAACTAAGTTTTAAGGGTGGCTAAGAGATTAATCATATTTATTGATTTTCTCCTTCTCTCTTGCTTGTTTTATTGATTTTATTCCGCTGGAAGATTCACCATTGCCTGGCACCATCTCTTCTTAGGGTAAACAATGCACCTGCGGTGGGCAGTCCATGTAGCAGAAAATGTCATTTCTGTTTGCTCTGCCATTCAGATCCTTTAGCTTGTTCATTTTGCCTTGCCACCTAATATATATCATCCTTTGACATTGTCAAACATTTGTCATTTTAACAAGATAATCATTGTTAGACCACCAGCCAGTGTTGTTGTGGTTGATCAGACATACTAATTTGATCACTGGTATTTTCTGCAAGAACAGATTTTTTAGGATACTGCAGTGAGAAAAATGTGTGTTCCTGCGGAGTGGAAGGGTTACCTAACATAAGAACTTCATTATCTGTTGCATAAGTTTTCAGCTTTGCTCTGCTTGTTTTCTCATTTTGAGTGCATGGCTGTGTACTGGTGGAAATCATTTATGTGGGGTGTTAATATGGTCCGTGTGTTTCCATTTGGTTCAAATCTTAGTCCAGTCCAGAATTTCGTATTCCCCAAGGACCCTCTTTCTATATTGACTGCTAAAGCTAATGTACAGAACATTAAGTAAATAGCTAATTAAAACATATAAATTCTATTGAATAATATCTGTATTTTACCCCATTTTAAATACTTGATTTTTATGCTTAAACTATCAATGAAAAAAGATTTGCCTATTCTGAATGATTAAACAGTAAATTCATAGTGGACTCCATCTAGTTTTTGCCACATCTCTGGATCCAGGTCACACTGGCAGCAACTTACAAGCTACTGTGAATAAAGGAGGCCTATCATCCCAATATCCTTCTCTCGAGCCCTTTCCTCAAGCTATTTTCTGGGTTCCTGAGACATTCTTAAATGAGGTTTAATCCCTCCAACACGTTCTAGATCCACCCTGGATTCTCTTCCTAGTTGAACATGTGATTCTGGGTACTGTGCTGTTGAGGCTAATAATGCTAGATAGGGTCTTCCAAGGCATATTAAGCATAAGGTCAGTGGCCAAAGTTGTATTGATTCTAAAGCCCCATTTGGATTAACATCTGGGGAAGGTCTAATTATGTATGTGAGGTGGTGGTGTTTAAGGTAATACTGGACCATACATCTAGCTGACATCATAACAGCTCATTTAATGAGCTCACAGAAGGTAGTTCTAGGTTTTTTCAGTGTTTTATTGGTCCCCAAATAGGCTTATATTTCCGTGTTAGCATGTATTAGACTCATTAGTTAATTCCTCCATTTTGACACAAATAAACAGAGTTTTACACAGTGCTATTAAAATGCAGAAAAAAACCAGGACAAGCAGAGATAGAAAACAGGCAATCATCTGAGCTGAGGCAGAAAAATCTAAAAGAGGAACAGACAAAAACTAAAGTCGAAAAAAGAGGCAAAAGATTTAGTATCCAAAACTCTGATGCAAACAAGCAAACAAATAGCTCAAACATTAAGGCAGAAATAGAATAATAAATGATCTGACCAAGGAAAACAGGAAATGGCCCATACATCAATAAATATACTGGGGAACTGATGCGGAAATAAGGAATAGGTTTACAAGGCAGATTCAGATGACCAGGAACAGGGAAAATCCAGTGACAATGGTTGGGTGGAGGGGGTAACTGGGAGTGATAAATTAACAATTTGCATGCTTTAGACTGGACCAAAATCAAATTTGGTTTTAGCTTCCGAGAATCTGAAATCTTTCTAATAAGCCAACCTTGCTGCAAATATGTCCAAGAAGTTGATTTAACCCTCATGGCCCTGCTGTCAGGGCCAACAAAGACATAAGGCTCTGGCACAATGTCCTAGTAGTGAAGAGAAGTAGAGAATTTCTTCTTTTACTTTTATTTAGCTAAAATTAATCTCACAAGCATTGTGTAATCATTCGAGTAACATTATGGTGTGGCCATTAGCAATGCCATCTCACGGCAAGAAAGTTCTGGGTTCTAAACCTTTTTGACCCCAGGGCCTTTGTGTGTGGAGTTTTCATGTTCTCCCCATGCTTCGAGGTACTCTGGCTTCCTCCCACCATCCAAATATGGGCAGGTTAGGTTAACTGCTGACTCAAAATTGCCCATAGATCCATCCATCCACCCATTATCTATACCCACTTATTCCTACTTAGGGTCACAGGGATCTGATGGAGCCTATCCCAGCTCTCCCTGGGCATAAGGCAGGGGTACACCCTGGACAGGTCCACCCCAGTTGCCCATAGATCTGGATGTAAATGTGTGTGTTACACACGTGTGTCTCTATGTGTCAAACCTTTGATAGACTGGCAATCTGTCCAAAGTATACCCGCTTCTTGCCGAGTGTCAGTTGGGATTGGCTTCGGGCCCCCATGACCCTGTATGTTCCAGCATAAGTGGTAGATAATGGATGGTTGCGTGTAAACATACACCGATTTAGGGATAAAAGGGGTGAACTGACTGCAGGCAAAGTGGCAAAGATAAAATAAATTGCTCACCTTCTGACCATTACTGAAGGATTGTTTTGCATGTGTATGAGCATAGTGGTTAACTCCAGTAAAATATAACATGTTCTGTTGGATTACAATACTGGGAGATTATATATGTATGTAGTTTTCTGAAATGTCTTAACTAAATGTAATCTAAATGTTGGTGTCGTTCAGCAGCCAAACACACTGTGTCATTGTCTCTCCAGCTGAAACCAAATATTGTTGGGATAGATAGCTCTGTTGCAGAAGTTCCAACAAATGTGCTGCACTTGTAGGTTTCTTTCCTTTCACGCTTCACCTGGAGAGTCAGGAGACTGTGCTGCCCTTCATCATTTGTTCTTTTCTTAAACAGCCTGGAGGTAGTTTGTGCCTCACTATGCTGACTCCATTTGTTCATTGTCTTTTCCTCATCATTATAGTAGGAAAATACAGTGATACGTTCTACTGTGCTGTATTGTCCAAATAAAGCTTCAGAGGTTGGAGTAACACTGTTATTTCCAACACTGCTTTCATACAGTGGGACTCAACTGTAGCACACCCAAAGTAGGATTAACTCTCTGGGATTCACAAACGTACCGATGCATTTTGTTTCATCTTCTGATAACAGCAGAAAAGAACTTAAATTATTCTGTCAGTTTTGATCGTACAGATAAGAGCAATATATCATTTGAATTTGTAAAGGGTTTACTTTTATTTGTATACACTCATAATAACAACAAAATGCTGTGCTTTTGTAAAATAAAGAAAGCAGCTCCCTGTTTTCTCTGTCTGTCATCTGTCTTCACAGACGTAAATAAAACAACCTGAATCTCAGCGAATACTTGCCTCAAAGACATGAGAAATATACACATAGAAAGCTTTTAAATGAAAAAAAATCAAGTCAAAAACAAATAATCTCTTTTTATTTAATCCGATGAACGTAAAGAGCAGTATGGTTTCTCCTGTCTCACCTCATTATAGCTAATGTGACTCATTAACAGCTAACTTGCCAGGGGCCCTGGCAAGTTTTGACATGGACCACCTTTGGTATCGGCAGTCTTATGCTTTTAAACATATTAATGGCTAAAGTCTGATAACACTGTAATAAGCACAAACTGGGCTACAATAATATGTGAGCAGCAAGTTTATACATGATTGTGTTTTTGAGAAAACAGCATTTATACATGGTTAGCGAAAAACAAAAATTTTAAGTCACTGAAATAAGACCACAAGACCTTGGAGAACTGCATCTTGTAGCCTAGAGTGTTTGCTTCAAAACGATGTGAAAATCATCTTGTTCACTCATTCACAGAAAACAATACACTGCTTATAATTTTTTAATACAGTTGCATTGATCAAGACACCCAGCTGGTCACAACGAGCCATAAATACTATCAAACCATTCCTTTGATCACCTTTACCAGCAAAACATGTTTTTTCTAGATCCAACCTGAAAACATATGTAGCGGTATAAATTGTGCCTGCTACATTACTATTTCTATTGCTATACTTCTCTTTATTGCACAGGCACAAAGAAGGGAGCACTAGCAATAGCCCAGGGGGCTGCACCCATTTCACAGAATCTTGAGTTACAATACGTAACCAATGTTACTAGCCATTAATGTGAATATTAGGAATATGTCAATACGTCATATATTTACATTTACTGACTGTTAAGTAACTGTTAACTCTTTATTTGTTTATTTCTGATTTTACCATTGCTACCCGACTCAGTTTTCTGCTGGTGCCTCTGTTGTAGAAACTCATTATGTATTTTTTTGTGTATATTTTAATCTGTGTCAAATACAGTCATGGACACATTAGACAAGTAAGAACCCCCACCATTCCTATAAGAGACAAAGCATCCGGACTTAAAGACAGAAGGTTGTTTGTAGTGGATTTTGTAGTTGATCAGAAGTTCATTTTGTGTCACTTTGTGGTAGTTCTCTGAGTCTGAGATTACATTATTATTTTGTAGCCATTTGGTGGTTTTGTGTCACATTCCACTTTCAGGACAATTTATGTGAATCTTGGCTAAAGGTCCACTAACACTATGTGTTTACTTGCTTCTGAATGCTCTTTCCTTAGCTTCATATGGATCCTGAGCATTGTTTTTAAAAACATTTTTAAATGTCAGCAGCTTTCACTGGATATACCATAGTTTCCAACAGGAGCTGTTTGCGATGGAACTTTCCCATCTGCTGTGGTGTGCCTTGCTTTATCAGTCAAATAGACTTTAAGAAAAAACAGACTTCATATTTCTCTGTTTTTACTAGCATGCAGTTAAATGGGCCAAATCAAACTATCTCTCTAATATAATTACCAATAAATGGTACAAAGTCCAGATGTTATTCAAGAAAATTGATTTGGTTATCAATGTTCACACTTTACCCTATTTTACAGCGCGTATATCATCTTGTGAAGATTTTGCTCATTATTTCTCTGAGAAGGTTGACAATATCAGGCCGTGCTCAGGTGGTCCTGTTTCTAAACTCTCTATCCTATTTGCTGATCTACTTTAAATCACTGTGAGCTTATATCCTTGTTTTTTTCATCTCAGACAGTCCATCATACTGCAGCATCTCATTGCTCTGTGGATGTTTTTTGACATTGTTGCCCCTAGCCTGCTTGCTGTAATTAATTAAAGCTGAAGTTGAGAAATTGTCCCAGCAGCTTTTAGGCAATTGTTAGTTCAGCTGCTCTTATAGTCTGGTGTTCTTCCAACATTGTCTAACCATCCTTAAACTGGCATTTATTTCTAAGGTTCTGGAAAGAATTCTTTTTGTTCAATTGCAATAATCTTTTGTAATATTGGGAAAAATGTAATCTTGTTTTAAATCTGGACACAGCAAAGGGTTAACTTTATTGACAATACATAATTACATACTTATGGCTCAGACACTGGTCTCTCTCCACTGGCTTCTTGTTCATTCCCAAATTGATTACAAGCGTCTGATCTTTGGTTTTAAGTCTTTACATTGTCATACATTTGTGATGTACAGAGATGGTATAACCCCAACCTGCTAATAAGTTTATGCTAGAGAGACCGGAGGCTAAAAACAAACACTAACATTTGTATGTGGTTAACATACTTATGCAATTGTAGCCCCCTAAACCTTGGAACTCCCTGCCCCCTAAAGGTCTTTACACACCAGGAGGTGAATTAAATACACCATGGACATTCATATCATACATGATGTGAATATGAGACTAAAAATTAATGCTAAAAAAAGGGATTTCTCATCAAGCAATGATGATCTTGTGCTAATTTTACACAGTCAATATTTTGCACTCAAACACCTAATTGAGTCTTTATGTTTGTAAGTAAACTCAAATATTATTATATAAGGAGCACTATCAGTAACAAAATTAATACAATTTAAAAATGCAAATAATAAAATGCCTTAATGTCTCACATATTCTGTTTCCTGAGGGAAAACATTAATATTTGTTTATTGCTAGTTCATCAGACTCCAGATCCATCAGATCCAAAATGTTTTTTCTTCTATCATTTAGCTCAGATATGAGGCCTTTTCTAACCTGTTGGACAAAAAACAGATAGATAGAAAGAATTTTATGGAGGACTCTGCAGTGAGAGGTGATTGTCTGGGCATAACCTCTCATCAGTATTCCATAATCATTTACTGAATACTGAGCATGGGCTTCTTTAATTGTTCCTCTGACGGGAAGAGCGTCTAAAAAGCTGAAAACACCATTTTCACTGAGCTGTCAAAAAGAGCAGAAAGTAAAATACAGCTAGCCTTAACCCTAGCTCCTTACAGACATTATTTACTGACCTTACAGGAACCCTAGTTTGGGATTGCTTCTTTTTGGCTTTCTCTTGCCTAGTAAAGTCATGATCCAGCTGGGGTTTTCACTAAAGAGACTGGCCTCAAAACATGCTTACCCAGGGCATAGTATTTCAAGCTGACATGTCACCCCCAGTGCCATAATCAGGGCCTCCCAGCTGGTACCAAAGATGGTCCTTCATCTTGATACATGCAGCATTTGAATATGTGCTTTAAACAAACATCTTTACAACACAGTTTTGAAATTCAAATACAGAAACCACCTGGTCTTTGGCAGTTGTCAATTATGAATCAGCCAGAGGTTCATTAGTAAAATGATTGTTCTGAGTAGAGATGAAAGGACATTTTCATTAAAAAAATGTTTCAAACACTGGGGCCCACTGAGCATGTTGAGGAAAGCAGATCTGACCTAATGATGAGCTCACACTAGCTGAAAATACATTTGTGCAAAAAATATATATTTGCATACATATAATGAATCAGTCTTAGTTCAAGTTGTTTAGCACTAGAGCCTTTTAGGAAACACTTTAGGAAAGACTAAACTCAAGAAAATACTATATATAAGGTGGTGATAAATATAGGGGCCCCCATTGCCCAGGGGGCCCCACAAAGTCCTGCAGTTGTACTCTATAGGCCCCTGTTCTGTGAATAGTTCTAATATTTATATTAGTTGTATGCCAGAGATTTTAATTAAAACCACAGAAACATGCAATTTGATGGAAGAAGTTTTCCAAATATATCATATCATATATCATTTTGTAGTTAGTTATATTCAGATGTAAACACTTTGTTGTAGACACAAGTTAAAAAATACAGTTGGTTTGTTTATAGGATATAATTTAGTTTTGACACAGCATTGTTTCTGAATGAAGCGCGCACATTTAGGTAACGTATCATTTTGTTAGTAGCTCATCTTTCCTTGTTTGAGTTATCTGTTCCTCTTCCTGGTGTGACAAAAGGGGTGGCTGAGGGGGGAGCCTGGTCTTATGCTAAGGCCCCATTCAAGGACCATGGTCTGGAAGATGAAGGGGGAACTGGGATCTCTCAATTTAAACGTTTTCTTCATTTTGTTTAGTCTAATTTACAAATGTGATGCATTTCTTTTTATTTTACTTTAAGCTGTTGGGAGCTGACAGACTTGATGGTCTATTTATCTGTATGTGTTATAGAGCTAATTATGTATGTTATGTAATTTCCCTCCTAAATGTGATTATGTTATTTGACCTCTTTTATGGGTCCAGAACTCTGTCTTATTTTTTGTTAACAGAGCTGAAAGTCTAAGTTGTTGCTTGTCTGTATGCAGTGGTTAAGTGTTAGATGCTATTGTGAGTTTTAATGGGTTGGTTATAAAAGACAGGTGCACTAGAAATGTCAATTTTTCTGGTGTTAGTGTTTATATTATATAGCTTTGTTTCTTTGTGCATACAGTTGCTAAAGGGTTGGCATTTGATATAATTTGTTAATTCAGCATTCATTCAAATTATTACATAAAGCTATTTAAATGTCAAAAGCTATAAATAACATATGATAATTTATCAGGTTTTTTGCAAACAACAATTGGGTCATTCAACACCACAAATGTATTTCCTGAAGGTTGTAAAAATACATCAAAAAATGTATTTAATACTGAAATTCCCTATTACAAATACAAATATGGAACGGTGAACGATCAGACTACCTGGAGAAACGCCATACACACACAGGGAGAACATGCAAACTCCACAAAGGCTTGAGTGAGATTCAAACCGAGAACCTTCTTGATTTGAGGCGACATTGCTAACCACATCATCATGCCGTCCTCTCTAAAACAACAGCAAGACTTTAGAAACAAATAACAGAACTCTGAACTCAGTCTTATTCTTGACACGAAGCCATACTAATATAGGTGTAATAAGGTTTTTCTTTCTGGTGCTGTGTAGAAGTCGTGCTGCACCATTTCGCAGTACGTGCAAGCAATACAATGAAGTTTTGCACCAAAGTACAATGAGTGATATAAGTTCAAGCTTGAGGAGATTAAAGCAGAAGTAGAAGTCTTCAGGTTATTAAAAGAGAGGGAGGACTGAAACTGAGAGAAGCAGCCTTTCATCACAGAAATAGTTTTATTATTATTATTATTATTATTATTATTAATCAAACTCTAAAGCTGAATCAGAAAGAACACAAATATTTCTGGCATGGGCATATAAATCAGTCATTAGGGGTGCCAAAGCCACTAGTTATACTCTCTGAGGTGTTGTTTTGGAAAAGAGTAAAAGCTTGGTGATGGGACAAAAAATATTTAATTTGTACAGGTTGTGGTCCTTTTTAATAAGGAGTCCTATTTTGGATGTTTAAGGCAAGATCAAACGGTACCATTTGATCAGATACTATTTATAATAAAGCAAATTGTGGGACCAGCAACAAGTATGTTGGAACAATGTCCAGGAGGTGATTGACTCTAAAAGGGAGATCATTTCATAAATACAGGAACATGTAACATGCTAAAACTCATTCAGAATGGGAAAGCACATAGACACCACAGAGCGAATCACAGGCAGTGGGTGCAATATGATATCGTAAATTACTTTTTCTTTGAAAAGTCTTCACAGGTGAACGTACTTAGCAAAGTGCAGACATTACCAACAGGGTTGAGGACATAATTGTATCAAAGAGCGCTCAAGGACTGTTGAAATGTTTTGCAGTAATATGAGAAAAAGGCTTAGTTCTTGCTTCTTTGTCAGACTCATTATAATTGGCAAGACAACCTTCAGTATTTCTTATGAAACATAGTTAGCATAGTTTTACAGGTGTAGTTACTGAGCCAGGTTGAGGTTTTTGCTTTGTGATTTTCAGAGGAGAAAAAGTCCAAGATGTCTCCAGGGATTGAATTAAACTAAGAAATCAGTTGTTCTGTGCTCAGCTGACTGAGTTGTGCCTTTATACTTGTTGATAGGGAGGGGGCTATATAGGGGTTTATGACACATACTATGGTTGAGACCCTAAGCTACTGATGGTATGTCATGCTGAGATCCTCAACATTCTGCAACACAATGATCAAATTGAGTGTAAATATAATGTCAGCTGAGTCTGACATTATATTTATATATATAAATATATAATTATATTTACCTAGTGCGTGCATACATACATACCTAGTGCCTAGTGTATTACTTGGCACTGGTATTAAACTAGAGGGGAAAATTAAAATCCCCACAAATATAAAACTCAGAAATCAGGAAATACAGCATTACATATGGAATTGGATTTGTGGCCACTGCTTTAAACATAATAGCCTTATAACTGGAGTAAAACTGATAGGGATTCTAACTTGCCATTTTTCTAAAAATAACACCCATGGCCACTGGGTGAGGTAAAAGTCATATTTATGGGTAAGTGGATGTGACATTTCGATGATAGTAGAAAGACTTGAATTCTTGTGTTCTTTCGCATTTTGGGTTTGAAAATGCTTTTGTAATAAGACAGAAAAAATGCAGGGTAAGTTTGGTTCTATGAAAACCTGTATGATGTCTACCTGGTCCAAGTCTAAAATTACCACTGAAGATTCCTGCCAATCATCTGCCAAAGCATCACTACTAAGTCTAATAACACTGTAATCAGCACAAAATGGGCTACAATAATATGTGAGCAGCAAGTTTATACATGATTGTGTTTTTGAGAAAACAGTGTTTATGCATGGTTAGTGAAAACATTTTTTACTCACTGAAATAAGACCATAAAACACAAACAGAACATTGGTTCACGTGAAAATCATCTTGTTCACTCATTCACAGAAACCAGTACACAATGATTAGACTTTTCTAAGGCCCTTTTTTTGTAGAAAGGGCATATGCAAGAAGGCATGCATGATCATGAATAATCACCTGAGAAGACAAAGATCCACATAATGAGCTGCATAATGAACCTTTCAGTCAGGAATGTGGCTGAGAGGGAATTACTTGTCAGGAATTATATCCTCCACTGGGGCCAGTAACTGTTCAAACGCCAACGTTCGTCATCTGGGTTGTGTTTTTCCTCTGACGAGAAAGTAAACTATTCATCGCTGTCTGGAATTATCCGAAGTCCTTCTTCACCCGTGTAATGTGCCATCACCCAAATGCGCAGAAAAAGTAAGTAAATTCTGTGATGAAGTTTGATGTTTTATGCCATTTCTCGGGGGCGTGTACAGAACTACCTGGCTCACCTCAGATTATTTCCATATGAACAGTGCGCTCAGTGCAAGGTGGGATCACATTAGCTATAATGAGGAGAGACAAGAGAAACCGTACCGCTCCTTACTTTCATACAGATTATACAAAAATAGATTATTTGTTTTCAACGTGAACTGCTTCGTTTAAAAGAAAACATCTCAAGCTTTCTATACATATATTTCTCATTTCTTTGAGTCAAGTATTCACTGAGATTCAGGTTGTTTTATTTACTTGTCTGTGAAGAGAGGTGACAGAGACAGAGAAGACAGAGAGCGCACCCTATCTTCTTTATTTATTTTACAAATTTACAGCATTTTGTTGTTATTATGAGCATATACAAATAAGAGTAGACCCTTTACAGATTTGAATGATGTGTTGCTCTTATCTGTACGATCAAAACTAACAGACTAATTTAAGTTCTTTTCTGCATTATCAGGAGAAGATGTCACAAAATGCACCGGCGTGTTCGTCGACACCAGAGGGTTAAAAGAGGCCTACAGCTGACATGCTCAGGAGACTCCCAGGGTTCCCAAGAATAGATAGAGGTGATAGAGGCCAATGAGAAACCACAAGGTATGGAAATGCACCTAAACGCCTACCCACAAAGTTTTGCAGCATTGGTTTTGGATTCAACTGGATAAATGTCCATGAAGGCATGTCTGTTGCACCATAAATGGAATTACTGTGTGAAATTTGTATCTACATCTATAGTAGTTACATGGAAGGTACATTTCTTACATAGAGAAATAGCAGCTGTAGAAGCAGGTTTGCAGTAGAGTAGTAATGTGTAGTACAGCCAGTGATGGTGTGTAGGGGGTGGACCTATACCGTGTGACATCACACCTCTGAAAAAAACACACCGCAAGAATGAAGTCAATTTAGTCAGCATTTTCGGCTGTTATGAACATTGTCATGTTGCTTTTGTGGAGCTAGAAGTACCACATTTGGACAACAAGGCAGTGTCAAGAGAACGTTCCCATTGTGAGCAATGAGCCTGTTGAACATACAGTGGGTACGGAAAGTATTCAGACCCCTTTAAATTTTTCACTCTTTGTGTCATTGCAGCCATTTGCCAAAATCAAAAAAGTTCATTTTATTTCTCATTAATGTACACTCAGCACCCCATCTTGACAGAAAAAAACAGAAATGTAGAAATTTTTGGAAATTTATTAAAAAAGAACAACTGAAATATCACATGGTCATAAGTATTCAGACCCTGTGCTCAGTATTGAGTAGAAGCACCCTTTTGAGCTAGTACAGCCATGAGTCTTCTTGGGAATGATGCAACAAGTGTTTCACACCTGGATTTGGGGATCCTCTGCCATTCTTCCTTGCAGATCCTCTCCAGTTCTGTCAGGTTGGATGGTGAACGTTGGTGGACATCCATTTTCAGGTCTCTCCAGAGATGCTCAATTGGGTTTAGGTCAGGGCTCTGGCTGGGCCAGTCAAGAACGGTCACAGAGTTGTTCCGAAGCCACTCCTTTGTTATTTTAGCTGTGTGCTTAGGGTCATTGTCCTGTTGAAAGGTGAACCTTCGGCCCAGTCTGAGGTCCTGAGCACTCTGGAAGAGGTTTTCTTCCAGGATATCTCTGTACTTGGCCGCATTCATCTTTCCTTCAATTGCAACCAGTCGTCCTGTCCCTGCAGCTGAAAAACACCCCCACAACATGATGCTCCCACCACCATGTTTCACTGTAGGGATTGTATTGGGCAGGTGATGAGCAGTGCCTGGTTTTCTCCACACATACCGCTTAGAATTAACGCCACAAAGTTCAATCTTGGTCTCATCAGACCAGAGAATCTTATTTCTCATAGTCTGGGAGTCCTTCATGTGTTTTTTGGCAAACTCTGTGCAGGCTTTCATGTGTGTTGCACTGAGGAGAGGCTTCCGTCGGGCCACTCTGCCATAAAGCCCCGACTGGTGGAGGGCTGCAGTGATAGTTGACTTTGTGGAACTTTCTCCCATCTCCCTACTGCATCTCTGGAGCTCAGCCACAGTGATCTTTGGGTTCTTCTTTACCTCTCACCAAGGCTCTTCTCCCACGATTGCTCAGTTTGGCTGGACGGCCAGGTCTAGGAAGAGTTCTGGTCGTCCCAAACTTTTTCCATTTGAGGATTATGGAGGCCACTGTGCTCTTAGGAACCTTGAGTGCTGCAGAAATTCTTTTGTAACCTTGGCCAGATCTGTGCCTTGCCACAATTCTGTCTCTGAGCTCCTTGGGCAGTTCCTTCGACCTCATGATTCTCATTTGCTCTGACATGCACTGTGAGCTGTAAGGTCTTATATAGACAGGTGTGTGCCTTTCCTAATCAAGTCCAATCAGTTTAATTAAACACAGCTGGACTCCAATGAAGGAGCAGAACCATCTCAAGGAGGATCAGAAGAAATGGACAGCATGTGAGTTAAATATGAGTGTCACTGCAAAGGGTCTGAATACTTATGACCATGTGATATTTCAGTTGTTCTTTTTTAATAAATTTCCAAAAATTTCTACATTTCTGTTTTTTTCTGTCAAGATGGGGTGCTGAGTGTACATTAATGAGAAATAAAATGAACTTTTTTGATTTTGGCAAATGGCTGCAATGACACAAAGAGTGAAAAATTTAAAGGGGTCTGAATACTTTCCGTACCCACTGTACATGCCCTCTGGAGAGAGCGGCAAATCCATTCCTACCACGGAGGGGCAGGTAGTCTAAAGCCATAATGTGTATGGGTAAAGCAACTTGTCAATCAATCTCCATTTAGCGGTGAAACGAGGCGACACGGATCAAAGGTGCCACCTGATTGGTCAGTTATTTACCAAAGTATCTTGTATTATGGAGCAAATATCGAGATAAAAAGATTAGGAATATTAAGAGCGTGTTCAAACAAAGGAAACAAAGCCACAGTTACTGTGGCAACAATAGTGAGTGACGCTTATTTTTCAGTGGAAGGCAATGGGTGCCATGGCGTGTTGGAGCCAGCGCCTACTTCTTATATGGCCTCAAACCAAAGCGGGCTTGCTATGTCCACCCCTTCGACAGTCATTGAACACAACCCTAACTCTGAAAACGGTACACAAACAATGTGACTCAGCCTGGATTAGTATAGCCAAGCTGCACAAGGAGTGTTCGTGCTCATGCAACGAAAGTCAGTCAAGGAGGAGAAGGTCAGAAGAATAAAAAAATTAAAAAGAAATTGAAAATAAAGAGCTTCACATACTACTGGAAATACTATTGATTCAGGCTAGATTTAACTACAATAATATGGCATAGTTAGTATTAATTCAATTTTAATCTAGTTTTTAATTCAATTTTATTTGCATAGCACCAATTCACAATAAAAATATATCAGGGCAATTTACACAGAACTGAAAAAATCCCTTATGAGCAAGCACATTGTGATTGTGGGGAGGAAAACCTTCCTTCAACGGAAGAAACCTCCAGCAGAACCAGCCTTGTCCAGGTGGCCACTTAACTTGACCCTTTAGGGTGAGTGGACAGAGAGGAGATCAAAGAATAACATCCATCCATCCATTATCTATACCTGCTTATTCCTATTTTGGATCAGAAAGAGCCTATCCCAGCTCTCTTCTCTGAACATAACTGAGGTGTTATAGATGATTCAAGAGCTACAGTAGTAGAATATTTATCTGTGGCAGCTGCAGGAGAAATCTGATTAATTTTATCTCTAATATGTATGATTATTTATAAAGAAACTCACAAGTCATCACTGCTAAAGAGCTAGGGGAACACAGAGCTGTGACTTTTTCTCAGCCTGGCTACAGTGCCATAAAAAAACTGTTATCTGGAAATGTTCTTATTTTCCTCTAGTGATGAATAGTATGCAGTTCTGGCTTTACAGAGCTTTTTAAATGTTCTTAGACTGTTTTTCTGGGCTAGGTAAAATTCTTCTGGGTTTGTGGAACTCCACTTCCTTTCCAGCCTTTGTGACACCTGCTTTAAGGTATGGATGTGTCAGTTGTACCATGGAGGTAATCTCCTCTGCTGTCTTCCTTTTCAGTGGGACCACAGAATCAAAAGTTTTACACAGAGATGCTGCAGTGCTATCAACCAGATAATCAACTTGGGTGGGAGTAAATCTGAAGTGGCTGCTCTCTACTGTGTTGGCACATGGCATAGAAGTGAATAAAGATGGGGTGATTTTCTTAAATTAATTAACAGCATTGCCAGACAAACATCTGTTGTGGTGGTATTTTTTCCGATTGGAGTAATTGGTGGTCATTGCTGCTGACATGAATAACAACCTTACAGTACCATATGGTATCTTTAGCCAGCAGCTTCAAATAGGATTCACTGTTATCTGCTCTGGCCCCAGGAAGGCATTTGACTATGGTTGCTGGAGTCTCTAACATCATGTTTCTGACTATAAAGCCGCCAATTAGCAAACTTGGTTTCCCAGTGGGTGTGTCGCTGAGTGGGGGAAATTGGTTAGAATTGTGAAATGGCAGGTATTGAACCCTGGGGCTTGTACTTAGTCATATGTTTTTGTCAGACTGTTATCCAGGCTCAGCCTCCCGTCAGCATGGGGTCTGCCTTAAGACAGCTAAGAGGCCCTGTGCTAATTGGCTCCACACCTGCTAATGTGGCTTGGCTAGCTGGCTTTTGGTCAAAGGTTTGGAGTGATTCAGTGATCCAGTGCTACAAGAACCTTTCATCGTTACAGGTGTCATTATCACTAAAGGAGGCAGAGGACTAACTAAGTATGTGGCACACTGAGAAGGAGAGAGAGCGAGAGAGAAGCAGCGTTAACTGATAGGCTAGCAAAGTCTCAAATTAGCAAGAAGTATTGGACAAAGAAAGTTACTTGGCTAGAATAAGAATATGTTAAGATGTAGGAGTTAGGTTGTTGCACAGAGAATCTAGTTAGTTTCTTATGTCTGGCTTGAGGACATTATTTTTTGTTTTGACTTGGTGCCATATAAATAAATTAAATTGAAATAGTTAAATAAGCATTTAGATATGCCTTTACCAAGTGAAAAACCAATACAGTTAAAACAAATACTGTACAGTGTTCCTTGTTTTTTTTTTTTTCGAGTTGACTGCAGTTGAAACCTGAACAATGTGAGGAATAATTGCCCACTTCAAGGTATGCAATTTTCCCTCCTCATCTTGAAGAGATGGTACCCTTCTTGAATGTAAACGGAAGACAAGGGGTAATTAGCAAAGATGGTGGAGGGACTGGCCATAAATCTCTCTTGCATAGCCACATCCAGCCTTAGGTGAGCTAGGTGCGATTCTCAGAAAGAGGCTGTGCATGTAATTGGAGCTGAGAGGGTCACACTGTGTCACTGCAGCATTGGAAAGTACTTACTGAGATCTGAACAACCTTAGTTTCTATTTCCCATGTGAAAAGATGTTAGACCTCTCAAAGACAGCTAAGTGTCCGCATTTGGTTCTCAATGATACCTGTGTCTTCATTTGTTTCAGTGCTTTGGTTAATTTGTGTTTGACCTAATCATTATCAAAACATTTATACAAGCTTTTTTTAAAGGAAAATGCTTCAGTGGTACTATCAAAATTGATGCTACAAATGCGTTCATATCTCAACATGTCAGTCTGCCAAGTTTATTAACTGTACAGACAGTATATACTACATGGAGCAAATGACCATTAGCAGCTGTTGAACTAGTCATAGCTTGCAAACTGAATCTAAGGTTACACATCACTCATGAACATTGATTTTGTTACATAAAATGTTCCAAGATACAATAGCGGTGTCTTGAAATTTACAATGGTTGTTGTTTCTGTGACTCTCAAGGTCAGCACTAAGAAATTTTTAGTTACACTAAGTTACAAGTATCCTGCACTTAGGTATTTTAGAAAAAGTGTTAAAATACTGTTAGCAAAGCCAGCAGAATCTTTATCTGTATGGTAAATATTACTTTTGTATATTTTGCAAATAAATGACATAATGGTACTGTGCAGTACCATTGTAGTGAAACACAATGGAGCTGAAGTCCCAAGTGGCTGAAAATAGAACTACTCAAGAAGACAAACAAATACAGTCCAACAAAAATTTTCAGTGATTTGATGGGTATTATGAAGATGGTCCAGTATTTTTTCCAGTGTGTCAATAAACATTAAGTAACACATGATGCCATGCTGACAGCCTGAAGACATTGTTGTTGCTCTTTCTAAACTTCTCAACAAAATTTCTTTGTGTATAGCACTGCTATTAACTCAGTACAGAACTCACATTACTGTACACTGCTTAATAAGTTCCATCCATCCATTTTCTGTACCCACTTATTCCTTAACCAGGGTCACAGGGATCTGCTGGAGCTCTCTTTGGGCGAAAGGCAGGGGTACACCCTCCAAACTCCAAACTCCACACTGAAAATCCTCTGCTGGGTTTTGAGCCAGGACCCATTTCTAGGAACTACCCCACTGAGGAACAGAACTGAGAACTAAAAGACTGTGAGGGCCTTTTTTCTGTTTGCATTCACACTGCCAATAAGAACATTGCAGTAACATAAACTAGCCGATGGCTGGTATAATTATGTCACTTCTGCACGATACCCAGAGAAAACCCAAGCAAGCATGAGAGAATATGCAAACTCCACACAAAAAGGCCCTTCCGGATTTCGAACCAGGAAGCTTCTTGCTGTGAGGCAACAGTGCCGACCACCAACCCACCGTGCTGCCCATAAATTGCATCAAGAAACGTATTTTCTCCAAATTATGGGTAAAGCCAAAATCAATTCTAATCTGGTTACAAAGAGGATCTCCAACCATAGTGTGTCCTGTTGTCATCCTGCAGCTCTGAAGGCAAGAATATAGCTTATGGTGCAAAGGTTGAGTCTCTATTTTCTTGTAAGATGCACTTCGTATCACTCGTTTGGGGACAATTCAGTGAAATTTAATTCAAAGCAGGCAGTGTGAATATAGTGTTTGAAGGCTGTAGGATTTACTCTTAGAAGAGGATATGCTGTAATGTATACATTTTATACATTTTTGAGTTGACATACCTTTACTTAGACATTCCTGGTCTGATCAGTCCTGAATTCACTGCTGTCTCTGGAAAATGTAGTCACTGTGACATTTGTCAGAAAATAATTGTCTTTCATTAAATTCTTTTTTCAACTACTAATTTTCCCTTGTTCTCTGGCATATTTCCAGCAGGGTAAAATTGGGTGGCAAAGTCATTTTCCTACATAAGAGTAATTTCAACTGACTTAAAAATGATGTGTAATCGTCATTTTGTCCCACAGCCTTTTTGTCTTACTGAAAGACACTACTGTACACTGCTTAATAAATTCCATCTATCAATTATCTATACCAACTTATTCCTAACCAGGGTCATGGGGATCTGCTGGAGCCTATATCAGCTCTCTTTGGGTGAAAGACGGGTACACCCTGGACAGGTCACCAGTCCAAACTCCACACAGAAAGGCCTCTGCTGGGTTTTGAACCAGGACTCGTTTCTAGGGACTACCCCACCAAGGAACAGAACTGAGAACTAAAAGACTGCAAGGGCCTTTTTTCTGTTTGCATTCACACTGCCAATAGGAACATTGCAGTAACATAACATAGTAACGTAACATAATAACAAAAAACTTCCATAGTAATGCTAGTAATGGTTTTATCTAGTAAATGTGAAGAACCTAGTTTCCCAGATTTACCTATTAAAGTGGAGCACAGGTGAATAGTCAAATTTTGGTTTATCTGCAGACTTTTAAGCTGACTTCAAAAGACTAATATTTGTGCTTAAACAGTAAGAACACTGTCAATCTTTAAATTGTTTCTTCTGGTTTTCTTTTTAACGTCTGTTATGTGATATTCATCTGCATCACAGTGCAGTTTGATATAAAAAAGCTGGACATGTGTTGTGCAAAATATACTTTCCACACAAATGGGACGTGGACCAGGGGTGTGAAAATTATGGACAAATGCAAGCAGTCAGTTTCATAGCAAATGTTGCTCTAAAAACACTTGTATGTATGAAAGGTAAGAATACCAAGTCAAAGCTAGTCAAAGTGTACAGGCAAGCACAAGAGCAGGCACAATGTAGATTACATGCAGTGGTTGCATATAATTGCATGGAGAGTGAAGGAAAGGTGCTCAGTGCATTGCTGGAGATCCCTTAGCAGCCTAGACCTTATCAGCATAACTTTGCTGTGGTTCAGGATCAGCTCAACCTGAGCCACAAGTAGATCTATACTCTGAAGTGTTCAACTGGGATAATATTGTACTATTAGGCCATTAGATATGATGGAGCTTGATCATTAAAGGGCTTTGTATGTAAGAGGTTTTTTTAAATTCTATTATTTTTTTAGGGAGCCAAATGAAGAGAAGCTAATATAGGGTAAATATCTCTCTTGCTAGTTCCTGTCAAAAATCTGGCTGGGCCCTTTTGCATTTTACATTTTTATGGAACTATTGGGACATCATAACAGTAAGGAATTATAGTAATCTATCCTAGAAGTAACAAATGCACTGGGTGTTCCTAATTTGCACAAGTGAAAGAAGACAGTTCTAGAGATTTGTTATATATACAAGTTAAAGGATATATCCTACCACAGAACATTGTGGAACTAATCCCAATCACATGTTCCATTATGTAATAAGATGATGTGGTCAATGGTGTCACATGCAACACAGATCTAGCAGGACAAGTCCAGAGACCAATCCATTGAGACACTGTGACTCACCATATAATTCATTCCTATGAACGTGGTCATATGACTACTTTGCAACAGCTTTTTAAAGGATTTTACAAAAGGAGTGGCCCAGGTAAAGAGTAGAATTTTTCAGTAGATATTTCATTGCAGTTGTCATAAAAGCTTGTGGTACATAGCTAAACTTATTAAAGACAAACTGATCAGATTTAATATAGATGTGTTGATTGAGGAAACAACAGTCTATATGGGATGGGGTCAAAGAGTCCTGTTGATGGTTTAGATTAAACAATTGTTGAAGGTGTTACAGATCGTTTAAGAGCCATTGTACAGTACTTACTGTGACCTCTGTCACAGATGTGGCAAGGAGAAATAATGGAATTGTTTTCTTCATTTTGGTCATGCCATTGTCAAATAAACCTCTACTGTAGCAAGTCTTTCCTCCAAATGCTGGATCATTCATTCATTTGGGGAGTTTTGGGGGAAAGACAGTTGCAACCGCAGGGAGATGTTTAAGACAAAGAGGTTTCATCTCTGCATTTTGCACATGAAAGCTGCCAGGTTGAACAGGTTAACAATGGCTCTCCCTGCAGTATTCCAGTATGGTTTCAAAACATGCAGGAAAGCTTGAAACCAGAACAGTGGAAGTTTGTACAGGAGAAGGTTATGGTTGTAAAAGCAGAAGAATTAATAAGTGTAATATTTTTTGGCTTCATACTTAGGCTGAGATTTTTTTGAGGATAATAACTTACCATTCAAGGGTTTTACATGTGAATATTGAGCCACGCACAGAAAAAGCCTCACTCTGTTTTTTTCTGTAAGCCCCAAACCCACAGCTTTATTTTTGTTAGGTTTTGATTTAGTCTTAGGATTCTGGTATATCTAACAGTCCAATGAGTTATATTCAAAAGTGGAGCCAAGTGACTTATATTGTCATCCAGGCTCTAGGACTTGTTGCCCTGGACAGGTCAGGAGTCTATTCAAGAACTGCCACATAGACAGCTACTCACCCTCACACCTATGGGCAATTTAGAGCCCTACATTAATTTAACATTAATTTAATCTGCATGTTTTGGACTGCAGATAGAAGCTGGAGTGCCCAGAGGAAAACTATGAATCAATGCAAATCAGGTTTGGATTTGAACCTTGTTACTGCAATTCAATTCAATACAATTCATTTTTATTTATAGCGCCAAATCAATCATCTCAAGTCACTTTACAAAAAAACCAAAAAAACCCAACAAATCCCTTATGAACAAGCACTTGGTGACAGTGGAGAGGAAAATCCACTGGAGAGAAAAGAACAGCAACAATAAACAACAAATAGACACTGCAGGTTGGTGGGGCCAGTAACTGCACATCAGCCATATACAGCTCCAGGACCAGGGACACCTGCAGAAGGTACAGAGGGAGAACAGAGAGAGAGAGAGAGAGCACAATCTAGGGGAGAGAGAGAGAGAGCACAAGGTTAGTGACATTCAATGGTGGAATATACATGTGAGGGGGGAGGAGATGAGGAGAGGGGAAGGGAAGGGAGGGGAGGGTTAGGGTAGGGGAGCTCAGTGCACTGATAGTCCTCGGGCAGTCTAGGCCTATAGCAGCATAACTAAGGGATGGTTCAGGGTTACCTGAACCATCCATCGTTCAGGGTTACCTGAACCATCCCTAACTATATGCTTTGTCAAAAAGAAAGGTTTTAAGTCTAGCCTTAAAAGTACAGAGAGTGTACTGGTTCCACAGGAGAGGAGCTTGATAGCTAAAGGGTTTGCCTCCCATTCTGCTTTTGCAAGGCAACAGTTCTAATTACTGCTGGACATGGTTCTATATTTTTATCTTAAAATGACACAAATCTTAGCACCAAAGTCTGCAGTTTGCCGGATAGCCAGAAATACAACTCTAAATGAATGGTAATGATGCTTTATGATATATTTACTGCATACATATATAATCTAACAGTTGAGAATCAAATACATAAGGTAATATAATGTCAGCGTTGTGCTTACAACTTTACATTTTTTTTACATTCCCAGAAAGATGGAATTTTAATGTGCCAAGCTCAGAAACAAGCATCCCAACACTAAAATGACAGAGATACAAGCTACAATTGAATTTTTACTGATCTTTTGTCATGTGTTAACTTAATTTCAGACATTAATGTGGGAAAACTGGTCCCAGACTGGTGGATTTTTTTTTCTCTCACTGTTCATCACACCACTTATCAGATTTTGAAGGTGAAACAAGCAAATACTACAGATCACTAGTATATTATGCCATTTTTAAAATTACACTGATTAGCCTGTATGAAACCACTACAGTTACAGTATACATAAAAAGAAAAGTTTGTGATTCATCCTCATATGTGCTAATATGTGAACTAGAATAAAAGAAATGTTTACTGCTACTTTGTTATCATTGTCACAGTCTACAGTACAATAGAGTATAACTCACAGTTTGTGAGTTAGTTAGTCTAAATAGCCGCATTTCTGCTTTTATTGATCTGATATGCAACAACAGCAATAAACCTAAGGTAAAACAGACCCCCAAATCATCACGATTAAATAAACTCAAACATACAAACTGAATTCATTTAAGCCTTGACAGACACAGATGACAACATAAAATATGTTTTTTCATTTTTTCCCATTCCCAAATGCACTCATTATAGGAGTTGTTATATTTAATCATGTATGTAATCAATATACTAATCCTCTGATCTGGCTACAAATAAATGCATGTGACTTTATGCTTGAGGGCAACTATAAAGGAATTAAAATAATGAAACGCCTATTCTGCTTAGCCCTTATTGACACTGTCTGAGCCACCTCTCTACACACGTGGGGTGAAATTTAATTAGACTTTCATCTGGAGGGAGAAACCCTCAAACTGGTAATTTTGTAGCTGGCCTGAATCAAGATTGCCCATTTGATCCATGGCAAGGTTTCAAAACAGCTTATCTCCCAAGGAATTGTAATTTACAGATCTTTGATTACCGGATTTGTGAGGACACAGGCTGCCACTAGAGCTTGATTTCTGCCACAAACTCACTTGAGATCAATTTAGACTGACCTGCGCTGACTGCACATTTGATTCGTGGTTTTTCACAGTGCAGTATGGTCTGAAGTTGAGAAGATTAAGAATTCTCTGATATTTGAACTAGATGTTGCTGAATGTTGTTGCCTTGGTTAAATGAAGACAAAAGGCATTGTACTGTTGTATGAGATCTAAAAATACTAATGATATCCACTGATGTCTAATATTGTCATCCTTCCAGTGCAGCAACAACAGAAATACTTTCATATAGACATGGTTGTCACTGGCACTGAGGTCTTTACATCATTTGGGAACTATTCTCAAGTAGCATTTCATTAAGAGAAAGATCAGCTCCAGATGAGATCAGAATTAAGAGCTAACTGAAATGGAATATGTCAGACATATTAAGAATTTCTGAAAGATCATTGGGGTCCTCAGACAGGCTATAGCTAAATAAAATAAAAAAGAACAACTCTAATTAATTGACAGACATAGTAGAATGAATCAAAATGAATTCATATGTTCGCAAAAAAGAGATCTGTTGCCCAAAAAAAGGACTTACTGTATATATCTGCCTGGGTGTGGCTAGAGGAATTGAACTCAGGTGTGATAAACCACAGTTAAGTTATGTTTTAGCAGGGGGGGCAAACACTTTTTCACACAGTGCCATGTAGTTTTGGATTTTGTTTTCCCTTAATAATAAAAACCTTCATTTAAAACTGCATGATGTGTTTGTGTTATCTTTGACTAATATTTAAATTTGTTTGATGATCTGAAACAAAGTGTGACAAACATGCAAAAAAATTAGAAATCAGGAAGGGGGTCAACATTTTTTCAGACCACTGTATATTTCCCTGAAAGACTGCATAAGAGTAGCAACTGTCTGTACTGTGTAAAACCAACAGTGTTTGCTGACATTTGTCATCATTAAAAGCCCCCAACTTTCTCTCCACTGCAGTCCTACACTTACAGCAGCATGACTGTCTGCAGGTGCCTGTGGAAACCCAAACTACATGAAGAGTTATGTTACACAACGCAGCAAGAATAACATGGCAGCTTGAGATGCATGGTTTTTTTCATACAGTAACATTCAGCATGGTTTGAAGTGTGTTTATTTAACATTTATTAACATTTATTTTTTAAAGTCAGTTTGGAATGAAAACAGGAAGAGCAATTGGATGTAACTCTGCAAAATCAATTCAAATGTAAGTAATAAGTTGGAGGAAGGAAATACTGGCATTACAAACCAGAGCAAGAGATGAAGTATAGAAATATGATCTTGAAATTTACAACTACCCCTCAGCGGGCATACAAATTTTTATAATGTCTAGTTTAATAATTAATATCATAAACAATCGTTATAATTTTGGGGCCTCAGATCCCTTGGTGGCAGATCAACCAGTCAGTTAGGAAACAATAAAGGATATCAGTCTTTATTCTGAGTGGGAGTTCTCAGATTCAGTGACGAGTTTATTGTGTAAAATAAAATAAATGATGCCAGTTGTATATGTAATTTAAAGCTTTATTCAAATATTTACAAAGGAAATAAAGCAGAGGGAGTGTTGAACAAAGAAATTGTCATCTGACGTTCAGCCATATGTCTTGGACACTCGGGCGAAGGGAGGGGCAGAGCTGTCAACCGATCACCACCTGATGGTGAGTTGGATCCGGTGGCAGAGGAGGAATCGTTCAGTTTGGGCGGCCATCTGCCTCGACCGGTTGGGGTGAGTGGATAGAGGAGAGAGAAGAGAACAGCAGCAATAAACAACAAACAGACACTGCAGGTTGGTGGGGCCAGTAACTGCACATCAGCAATATACAGGAGGGTTAGGGTAGGGGAGCTCAATGCATCGATGGTACTCGGGCAGGAGCTTGATAGCTAAAGGCTCTGCCTCCCATTCTGCTTTTGGAAACTCACTTTTGGAACCACAGGTAGACCCGCACTCTGAGAGCGAAGTGGTCTATTGGGATAATATGGTACTATGATGTCTTTAAGGTATGAAGGAGCTTGATCATGAAGGGATTTGTATGTGAAAAGAAGGAATTTAAATTCTATTCTGTATTTTACAGGGAGCCAACGAAGAGAAGCTAATATAGGAGAAATATGATCTCTCTTGCTAATTCCTGTCAGGACTCTGGTTGCAGCATTCTGGATTAACTGGAGGCTTTTTATGGAGATACTGGGACATCCAGATAGTAATGAGTTACAGTAATCTAGCCTTAAGGTAACAAATGCATGGACTAGTTTTTCTGCGTCATTTTGAGACAGGATGTTCCTTATTTTGGCAATGATGCGCAGCTGAAAGAAGGCAGTTCTACAGATTTGTTTTTTGTGTGAGTTAAAGGACATGTCCTGGTCAAAATTAACTCCAAGGTTTTTCACAGTAGTGCTGGAGGCCAGGGCTATGCCATCTAAAGTAACTATAATTTTCTAAAAGTTATTTCTGAGGTTTTTAGGCCAAAATACAATAACTTCTGTTTTCTCTGAATTTAAAAGTATAAAGTTACTGGTCATCCAGGCCTTTATGTCAGTTAGACACACTTGAAGTCTGGTGAATTGGTTTGTGTTAACAGGTTTCATAGATAGATACAGCTGAGCGTCATCTGCATAGCAGTGGTAATTAATAGAGTGCTTCCTAATGACATAGCCTAAAGAAAGCATGTACAGGGTGAACAGAATCGGTCCTAGGACAGCACCTTGTGGAACTCCATAACTAACTTTTGTGTGTGTGGAAGGTTCATCATGGACTTGAACAAACTGGAATCTGTCCGATAAATAGGATTGGAACCATTTTAATTCTGTTTCTCTGATACCAGTCACATGCCCCAATCTCTGTAATAAGATGTTGTGGTCAATAGCATCGAATGCAGCACTAAGGTCTAGGAGGACAAGTATAGAAACGAGTCCATTATCTGAGGCTAAGAGAAGATCGTTGGTGACTTTTAACAGTGCTGTTTCTGTACTATGATGTGCTCTAAATCCTGATTGAAAATCTTCAAATAGTTCATTACTGTGTAAGTGGTCTGATAGCTGCTTAGCAAAAGCTTTTTCAAGGATTTTAGAAATACATGGTAGGGTGGATATTGGTCTATAATTAGCCAAGACCCCTGGATCAAGACTAGGCTTTTTGAGTAAGGGTTTGATTACTGCAGTCTTAAAGGCCTGTGGTACGTATCCTGATACTAGAGATAAATTTAGCAAGTCTAATAAAGATGAGTTAATTAATGGCAGGGTTTCTAAGCAGTCTAGTCAGGATGGGGTCTAAGAGACACGTTGATGATTTAGATGAAGCAACTACTGATGTGAATTCAGAGAGATCTATGGGAGAGAAGCAGTCTAAACATAACTGAGGTCTTACAGATGATTCAAGAGCTACTGTAGTAGAAGATTCATGTATTGCAGGTTAGGAAGCATCTGCTGAATTGTATCTCTAACCCTTGTGATTTTATTTGTAAAGAAACTCAAAGTCATCACTGCTGATAGCTAAGGGAACACTGGGCTCAGACAGACAGGAAGTCTGGAAATTCAGTTAAAACTCTGAGTAAGGGACAGGTGGCACTGTCACAATGACAAGTAGAACTGGTTTTTGTGTTTTCCAGTTTGGATGTGAGAGGCTAAGAGTGAGGCTCTCACTGACTGTTCTGTTTTTCTGTTCAAGAAGCGGAGTGGTCTTAATTTTTATTAGGTTTTTATGAATTACTCCTCTTCTGTTAACATCTGACTTATTTGATTTATATGTTCGAGGGGCAGACACAATCTCTATGTGGTTTGAGGGGGGTGATGGCTCTAAGGAAACTGCAGAGAGGCGTTTTAGTCTCTGCTTCTCAGTCCCCACTCTGGATTGTCAAACTTTAGGTTGGCTAATAAACTCTGCCAAATTTCTAGAGATGAGAGCTGCACCATCCAAAGTGGGATGGATGCCGTCCCTCACTACCAGACTGGGTTTTCCCCAGAAAGTGGCCTAATTGTCTATGAAGAAATTTTTCCATATTTACGATTAGCCTTAGCCAGCAGCTTCTGATTTGACTCAATGTCGCCCGCTCTGGCCCCAGGAATACATTTGACTATGGTCGCTGGTGTCTCTAGTTTCACGTTTCTGACTATGGAATCGCCAATTATCAGAGTCGGTTTCTCAGCGGGTTTGTCGCTGTGAGCTTCCGCTTAGAGTATGTTTCCATCATACCGTCACCCAGGCTAATTCTCCGGGCTGCTCTGGAGCTGCCCTTGGACCACTAACAGACCCTGAGCTCGGTGGCTCCACACCCGCTAACAGGGCTAGGCTAGCTGGCTTATGTTCAAAAGTGCGGAGCCGCGCTTCCAAATCAGTGATCCTCGCCTCCAAAGCTACCAGAATCTTACACTTATTACAAGTATCGTCATCACTAAAGGAGGCAGAGGAATAACTAAACATGTGGCAGGAAAGAGAGAGAGAGGGAGAGGCCATGTTACTAGCTAGCTAAGCTAACTGATAGGCTAATGAGCGTTAAATCTGGAAATAGCAATAAATACTGGTCAAAATAGAAAAATACTTGACTAGTACTGGAATGTGTAGCAGTTAATGAATTGTTTAGAGAGTTTATTTGGTTTTTAGGTGTGTTAGACTAAAGCTAGTCTGTTGCTAATCTGTAGACGAACTATACAGCACACACAGCAGGACACACTTGCAATAGGAAGTGATTCACTTACCCGGAAACAGTTCTAAGTTATGTGCACTGTAATCCCATTCATATTTTATTCATATTTTATTTTATTTTATCTATTATTTTTATTCTGTTTAGTCCTTTCTATTTTTAACACATATTCTACCTCTTTGTTACTTATTCCTCTACCTTGCGGGCAATGAAAACATAATTTCGTTCATATGCGTACTTGTGATGTAAAAATGAATGACAATAAAGTTGAATCTGAATCTGAATCTGACTGGGGACAGTACCCCTGGATTGGCAGACCGGGATGGTGATCCCGGTCTGATCCCCCTCTTTTTAAAAAGGGGGATCAGAGGGTGTGTTCCAAGGATCTGGCCGATGGGAGAACCACGGATCCAGGAGGAACAATGCGATTTTCGTCCCAGCCATGGAACGCTGGACCAGCTCCATACCCTCTTCAGGGTGCTTGAGGGTTCATGGCAGTTTGCCCAACCAGTCCTGGACCTGGAGAAGGCATTCAACCCCATCCCCCACGACATTCTGTGGAAGGTGCTCTGGGAGTATGGGATGCAGGGCTCTTTGTTAAGGGCTGTGCAACCAGAGCAGAAACTTGGTTCGCATTGACGTCAGTAAGTCAGACCTGTTCCCAGTGCATGTCGGACTCCGGCAGGGCTGCCCTGTCACCGGTTCTGTTCAATATTTTTATGGACAGAATTTCTAGGCACAGCCAGGGGTCAGAGGGAGTCCACTTCGGGGACCACAGGATTTCATCTCTGCTTTTTGCAGATGATGTCATCTTGGCTCCAGCGAGCCTGGACCTTTAGCATGCACTCGGGAGGTTTGCAACTGAGTGTGAAGCGGCTGGGATGAGAATCAGCACCTCCAAGTCCGAGGCCATGGTTCTCAACCAGAAAAAGGTGCCTTGCCATCTCCAGTTCAGGGGAGAGATCCTGCCTTAGGTGGTGGAGTTTAAGTATCTTGGGATCTTGTTCATGAGTGAGGGAAGAACGGACCGCAAGGTTGACTGACGGATCGGTCAACTGTAATGTTAAGTGCAATCCTCTTCTCTTACAAACTGAAAATAAAGGGAGTATGTCTATCTCACAATGTAGAATCTGTCTTTGCAGTCATCTCCATCAAATAGAGAAATGCAGACATATTCTTTTACCAGCAGAACGCCACCTAATTTCAGGTTAAAATGCATTGTTGTAATGTGCTTTACTGAGATTGTAATGGGTATGATATTACAAAAATTTTATTAGTAATGTGTTATATTACTGTCTTACAGAAAAAAGATTATTATATTACTTTAATGTCACTAGTTTTGTAATGCGTTACTCCCAACACTGCTTGGGACGCAATATTTTTCATTGGTTTAAATCACAACACTGCCTGAGATGATAAAGTCATAATAATTTATGTCAGACCATGGATCGCTGTTGGTAAAAAAAAACAATATTAGAAGAACAGGATGTGATCATGCATTCAAAGGAACATGTCTGATTTAAAACAATGTGCCCTGCAGCATGATAAACTCTGAATCGATTGTGACACGATTATGTTGTTTATTTGCATTTAGATAGTTTTATCTGCTCTGCAAAGTTGTTTTCAATGTGTTCAATTTGTCTTCCCAATAAGAACATTAAAGGACACTTCCACATCTCGTGAAATAGTGAGATAAGGATTTTATGCAGAACTATGCCAGAATGTAGCAGCTGCTGTAGGATTAGCATACGGGTACATGGCACTTGCTGCAAATTAACACCAAAATCTGAAGCATCAGCAGCCATTAGAGGTGAGCTTGTAACAAGATAACAAGATCTCGCCGATCAGTGCTGCAGACATTCTGAAGGTGCCATCACTTGCTGCTAACACGTAGCCTCTACTCTTCTAAGACAGCTAAACAGGGAGCTGCATAAGGCTAAGCGATATGATCATCCAAGAAACATCAGCTATATGATCTCTCTGAAAAACAAATCCATTTGTCTGCCTCATTCTACTCTTCCTCACCTTGGGACTCTTCCAGCTCATTAATAATGTCAAAGTATTGATAACAGTGAGATTATTCTTGCCTGGCTAGACTGCTCTTTATTGCTCTGTGTCATATCTTAAATGACTTGATTGCAGGGATTTAGCTTGAAGGGAAACCACATTATTTGTGTGTTTTTTTTATTATCATGTCAAGGAAAGAGCAAGTTAAAAAAACTGTACTATTCATTAGGGCCACTCAGACAAAGAATATTTAACTACAAAGGAGAGGACATTGGAACAAGGCAAATAAGAGCAGGGTAAAAGTTTTTCCTGCCTTGACAGACTTTTCCTATTACATGATTGTCAGGCTTTCATCCATGAAGATAATCATCACTGTTCTTTCCCCTATGTGGGGATGATGAGCCCCTAGCCAGCTATTACCCTATTGCCTACACCACTCTCTACTAAATACAGAGAAAGGGATCTGTGATTGTAGCAAAATCTTTGTTCAACAAGTAGAGAGTGGAAAGAATTTAGTTCTTTTCCTTTCGGCTGCTCCCCTCAGTTGTCACCGCAGCGAATCATCCGCCTCCATTTAACCCTATCCCCTGTATCCTCCTCACCCACACCAACTATCCTCATGTCCTCCTTCACTACATAAAGAATGTAATCCAAAAAAAGAAAGACAAATGTGTGATTTATGTCACATGAATTGCTTCCTGTGCATTATAACATGTTGAAAATGACAATGGGAGCTACTCAGCTGTCATTTCTGAACTACCTTATCATTTTCCATCATTACTTATTCACCTGTATAGATGTAATTAGGTTAAAGAGAGCAAGACTGTCCTCCTCATTGTCCAGCTATGCTGTTTGTCTTGTATTTTCTGCTAAAGTTTCCTTCCAAAGACATTTAAATATGAGAGAAAGATAATTTATTGGGTCATTTATTTCTACTAATCAGCTGTCTAATTACAGGCCATTACACTGAGATGTCTGATGTAGCTTCTCTCGCCAGGACCTTGGATGGTGCACTCTCACACAAACAAGTGTTATTTGAATCTCATAGGCATTAACCTCTGTATGTGGGCTATTTTCAAACAAATCCTACGAATGCTTTCTTTTTTTATAGAAATGATCCATTTGATTAATTAAGAACTTTACACGATAATAACTACAATCGGCACTGACAAAAAACCTGTGAAAGACTTTACTGGACACAATAACACATTGGTAGACAGGTGGGCGAAGTGTTGGAAAGGCCTTTGTGAAAACCTGGATTTATACTGGAATTGCATGTTCCTGTTAACTACATGAAAATTACTTATTGATTCAGGGTTCATTCTAGGCCTTTTATTCAGTATATGTAACTGAACTGAGGTAAATAATCTTTACCTCTGCTGCTGTGCATGTCCCCTGAAACATATGACATTCAGTGTTTCCTGAATCAAAGTAAACCTATTGAGTTAATATAATTATTAAGAGTGATTAAGAATATATCATGCAGGAACAATTAAATATATCATTTCTGCCTAAATGTCACACCAAAAGGAGCAACTACTGACATAAAGGCCTCCTTGTGTTGCATAAATTTCCAATTTGCCTCTGTAATCAGAACAAGGACCTTTCAAATACAACTTTCGGCAAAAGAAGTACTTCTTAAATTCCCCTCTGGTGATCTGTGCCATTGTGGACTTACAGGACAAAAAATAAGCTCAATTATAACCCTTATTTTCTCCCCAACACCTTTGAAAATCTGGGTACTGTGCTGTAAGAATTAAATATCAGAAAATCCATGCAATGCAAGGTATTATGGGTATAAGGAGGTACTTGACATCTAAAAGTGAGAGGGCTTTTTTCTGTCAGAGTTCAGACAGCTTTGAAACAACTCATCTGACTAGCATCTTAAAAATATAGTATTTTTATCATAATAACTATTCCATTTGGTGCCATTTATCTAAATGCATCTACTGCTCATAAAGTAAAACTATACCAATGCTGTAGAAATGCACTTGAATTAATAAGGTATTTTTATTTACAGCAAAGTTGTAGATGTGAAACCTACTCCTTTATGTGGTATGAATAACATGTTTTGGAAGTTATGGCAAAGTGCTGACAAGTCTAACATACTTAATAAAAGTTAGAAGAAGTGGGATTAATCGGATTCCTGCTGGCAACCCCCTGCTGACAAAATCTCTAACCTGGAGGGTTGATAGGTGATCAGAATATATTGGGAGTCTTGGAGACTTTGTAGACTGTACCAGATGTTGTGGCTCACCCACGTCTTCAGAAGTTTAATTTCAATATTTTCCACTGTGATGGTGTCAAAGAAAAACAAACCGTACAGTAAAACAGAACATCCTCTCCCAATCTTAGAATGAATATTGATTTCTTGCACAAAAGTAAATTTTTAAAACTGACTTGTGTTGTTTTATATTTAGAGAGGTTACTTATAAATGATTTATATTTACAAAGTGTCACTCTGCTGCAATACGTTTGTTATTTGTAACATGGCACTGCATGTGTTACACTATATTGTCTGTAAGTGGCACTCAGCGTACACTCAGATGTACAGCATGCACAGACCATACTGTAGTCCATACTATAATGAATGCCTACTTAGAAACTGAAGTAAAGGTTTGCTGTAAACTGTGATTATTGTGTGTAGATCTTGTGTTTAATATTTTGGAAATTTTCTCTTGACTTTATGAGAACAATCAGCCAACCTGACCCTAAAACATTCCTGCGCAACTAAACATCAAACATAGATAGATGTAGTCTTGGAAGGAACATATTTGATTATATTCCCATGTAACGTACTTTTTGAAATAATGACATTCTCTCTTTTCATACTGTAACACCCAGGTATAACAAGCAAGAGTTGGTGAATAACTCTGCAACATCCTGCAGGACACCGGAGTTCAGTCCTGCTTAAAGGTGATATATGGACATTTTTGGGGGGAAAAATCAGGCCCCGTAGTCACTTGAATATGTCTGCTATATTGTCATAATGAAATACCTTTTAGATCGTCTATACAACTATTTTTATGTATGATGACCTTTAAACAGATCCTAATTTTTATTTTGTAGAAAAGGCACTGTTTTCCAGAATTTCACATTTAAATCAAAAGTGCCAAAAAAGAATCATAGCATCTCTCTGTGATGATATAGCAACCATAGTGCATAGCAACCATAATACATATAACATGTGTGTCTTTGGCCTAGGAGCTGTAAACTTTTTATTGGATGACTGATTGTCAGATTGTTGAAGCATGTATATTTTTTTCTATATGAGAGCCTAATATTACTACCTAGGCTGCATATTACAGCATGTTCCAAGGGGTGCAGGGTTGATGACAACAGACAACCTGCAGCCCATATTTCAGTGATGTTGGAAAGATTCCGAATGCTAGGATTAATAAATCAATAGGGAAATATTATTAGAACATTGTTACAACTGGTGTGAAGCAGATGAGCTACAGCCAAAATTCATCAGAACAAGCTGTCCTCCATGCTGGAGATGGTCCCTGTGCACTCGTCTCACAGCGGCTGCACAGAGACCAGTTTGTCCAGCACTGAGGACAGCTCAGTTTGACAAATTTTAATTTCTAGCTTGCTGCCTTATTACAGGTGGAATATGAATATTTGTATTTTTTTATTTTAAACTTTCCTGATCAGAAACCACTGCACATCTGTTGTGCAGGAGGACAGACACACACAGACACAGGCACACACACACACACACACACATTCATACACACACTCATTCACTGATCCCCAAAGATTAAGCCCAAATCCAAAAGCAGGGCATGCCAGAGCAAGGGCAGAAGACAGGAGACCCGGGCCTCCTAGGAACCAGCTTCCCAACTGGCTTGGTAGCGGGGGCAGCCAGGCTTTTACGACATTAGACATGAGATTTTTGTAGCAATATACACGTTCTATATATCCACATAACCAGTAGAAAGTTTGCTAAAAGCTCATCAAAACCAATTTCAGGAAAATTAAACATAACTCAAACAACAAGCAGTTAAATGGCCACATATGGCCAAATGATTTGAAGGTGCAAGACTTGAAACATGAAAAATTCCTGAAACACATGCTAATGCGACATGCACTATTTGAAAGCTAACACTAAGCAGATTCCAACAATACAAGTCCTATTTCTCTACCACTAAAACTGTCTGAAAAACCAGCCAAGGAATTGCAGAAATAAATGTCAAATTATGAAGCCATGATTATGAATTGTGTTTTACCTTTGCTGTTTTCTAATCATAAGTTGTCTTTATATAAACAAAGTTTTTGATTATTTTATATCTGAACAGTAGTCTAAAAAATGGCCCAGTGACTAACAGGTTAATGACCAAATTCCTGCAAATATTAATTATATTCCCATTAGACTCAGTCTCAGTACTTTATGTTTAGAGCCAACGAGCAAATGTTATGCAAATGCTAACATGCTAAACAAACGTGTCAGACTTGATCATTATGCATGCTGTAGATTACCTTGATGGTCTGCCCTGCCTCACATTTTCATTATTGAAATTTTAAGAAAAAGTTATGACAGTTTCAATTTGTGGGGATTTATTGATGTCTGTTGTGGTTTTAACCACCTGCTGACTGAATTTATGCAGTTGCTTGACTCATTTGATCTTAGTCAGTGTGTCGAGCATCCCACTTACTGACTTGGGCATACACTTGATTTATTTTTCACAGCCTTTCTGTCACTGCTTTGGATGCACTTGCCTCATTCACTATATTGAATAGTTGTGCTGATTCCTATTTGAACTCTTGCACTGCCCTTTCCTACTGGATACTTGATGAGGTTGGCCCTAGAAGGCATAAAATGACCAGGAAAAAGATTAATTCCTGAATTCTTTTATTCAACAGGAGGCCCAGTGGGACCATCATATCCTTTGTTCAGGATTTTGTGGAGGTCCCCATAACGCATTGCATTCACTGGGGGGACCATGCCTTTTTAGTGTTTGGCCCTAAGCTTTCTGGTTACTGAATTTGCAACATTTAAGTCTAAAATAAAGACTCATCTCTTTTGGTTAGCATTTGGCAAAACATAGCTTTTGTGGGGTCCAACTGATGAAACAAAATGATTCAGTTGATGGTTGTCTGTTTAATTGTATATATTGTTTTCTTTCTACATTTCTTTCAGGTTGTTACACAGTTTTATTTTATGCAGTTTGATTTATTTTATTGCTGTATTCAAGCACTTAGGATCAGCCTTGTGCTCTTTTATGTAGTGTTCTATAAATAAAGTGAGAGATTGAGATTTAAAAATGATAATAAAACAATATTACAAGAAAAACAGGGTCATGGTAATCATTGTGATTTTTATTTAGATTTTTCATTTATTTATTTATTCTTAGCTCATAGTGTATTTTATAACACTGAAGTCATTGGCAGTAATGGTTTGTCTAATTGCTGTGATGGAGTGGTGACTTATTCAGGGTGTACCCCTGCCTTTCACCCAAAGAGAGCTGGGATAGGCTCCAGCAGATCCCTGTGACCCTGGTTAGGAATAAGTGGGTATAGAAAATGGGGTTTGAGGGTTTGTCTAATTGTTGGTTTTGTTTACAGTTTTCTCCAGTGGGATCTGCACATCAAATGGTTGTTTATATATGCGTCTATAAAAATCATGTATAAAGAGGTCATTAGATGCACATACCCATGAGTTCAAGAGTAATTTTTTTTCATACAACTTTATTTTATATGACATTTCTAGATTAGTCTCAAACCATAATAATGACACAACAGAAGATTCAAAGAGATGAAAAGCATTTATTGTCATACGCACAGTAAGGAAAGCATGTTTCCCTGTACAATGAAATTCTTTCTTTGCTGTCCACAGTGAATGCCAGAATAAAGTAACAAGGTATAAGCTAGATAAATACTAAGTGTAGGCACTATGTACAGAGGAAATAATAAAAACATATATAACAATAAAGAAAAAGAAATATAGGCAAAATATAGGCTATAGGACCAGTTGGGTGACTCAGAGATGCAGTCTTATCATCCTAGTGATTCTATTACAATTAGAGGAGGATATTCAACAATGTGAATATATTAATTTAATCATTGAAAAGCCCAAGGCACAGTCAGGAAGATATGAAAATGACAAAGACTTGCCAAAGGACAGGAGTGTTGCACACTGCACTGCAAGAGCTGGTGGTTGTTTTCTTTTTAAATCCAGTAATAGTCTGAATGTTTCCCACAGGTTGATTGTTTTTTAAATGCCAAGAAAGAAGCTGTCTCAGGGGATCAGACAGCAAAGAAGGAGTTATCGCTTTGAATTTGTAATGAGTGTACACTTGGATTTGACCAGTGAGGATTTTTAAGGAGAGATAATAAAAAAGGACATGTACCAGTATTTGATATACTGGTACATGTCCTTAAAAAATCAATTTTACCAAAAAATATAATGTCTTTTTAACAGAACAAAGATAATTTTGTGCAAAAACAAAACACCCAGAAACATAAAAAACTTGTGTTAAATGCTGTGAGTATTAAATTAGGCCATTTTTCCAGTAATTGTAATTGGCAAGATGATCATATGTACTGTGAGTATATATTGTATTTACCCACCTTTCACATCAGTGTGATCAATACCTTTTATATTTGTGAGGTTTTGCAGGTTGCACTATATTTAGAAAATAAAATGATCATTTGTAAAGTAAATGCACAATTAGTTTTTACTAGTAATCAACATGGGAAATTTGGTCTGCTAGGCAGTATTCAACATGTGTGTTGTGTTGAATGGCTGTTTTGTGAACACAGTATCGCACAATCTCCATCCATAGATTTCACTAACAAAGAAATTGGAGCTATCTCTCAAGTTTGGATGCTTTTGTCTCTATGAAAAAATGGAATTGTGCATGGCTCTCATTTTAAAAGGTCCATGAAAAGTGGACACAGTGAGCATCATAAAGATAGGCTGCAGGGCAAGGCTGTCTTGATGAATTGTATTAGATTGTACAGATATGCATAAATTTGCCACTGAGTGATGTTGCACAGTAATAAAAGCCTTTTATTTGACTACATTGGTTGTAGCTGGGCCTACTAATAAACTTAGATCCAAATGTGGTAGAGGAAGGAAAATATTTATTCTCAGTCTCTTTAGCTACAACAGCACAAGGGGTCAACATGTCTGATGAAGCTGATTTTTCTATACCTTCTTTTTTTCCCAGTGTTCCCTTTTTTGTGATCATGTGGATAATTGGTCCTACCTTCAAATCATCCATCAATACCTATCAGTGCAGGCACCTATTAACAGGTTCTTTTCATAAAAACACAATTTGTATTTGTGTGTACACAAGTAGAAAGTTCTGCTTTTTAGGAGTTAGTTTAAGAGTCCCCTTCATATTTTTTTTCTTGAGCAGTTCATATTGGACTATTGGACCTTTAACTGGGCAAATCCATAATCTCACTTTCAAAAATTAATATATGGCCATTTTATGTCACATTGGGACTAAAAGGAAAAGGAAAGTTGAAAAACTCATACCAGTTAAACACAACTGTGTATACGTACGTTTATAGTTTTTTACCATTAGCCGCCATAAGCTACTAACCAAGTCAGACTACAGCAACAAAGCCTATAAGTGCGTTATTACCAGTGAATGCAAAAAGAATTTTATATTTCCTCCTTCAAAAGTTACATGAGCCAGGGTCTCACAGTTTACATGGATGTTATTAAGGCACAATTAAATAGACATTTCCATCCACTTTATTGCACAGATATTAGGAGTTGGTTCATTGGTTGGTGACTAACAGCTGGTGGTGATAATTATCTCATTGGGTGCCATTAAGCCACTGCAGTAGGATGATGTAATTTAATGTCCTCAGCCAAACCTGAAGTGTCTTTTTACATTAATTCAAGCTTTCTTTTTTATTTTGACTTTTACACTTATATGTCCTTCATGGTCAAAGCTAAAACAAGGGTTAAAGCAGGTGGAGGAAAATGTAACTACCGTACTCTATAGTCTAAAGGCAAAATATCAATTCACCTTTAATAAAATATCAACTTCTCACTTATTCTCAGTGTTTTTTCTGTCCCTCTTAGATTTCCTTGTTTATTTGAAGACTGTTCTACATGTCTGTGGTAAATTTTAAGGTCAACATCCGGAACAGCCAGCAATTCTAAAAAAATAAGATTTATTTATATTTTGTCATTTGAGTTATGTGACCCTTTAAGTGTATTTTCACAAGGTTTTGACATGACAGCACTCTTGCAATATAAAATAACACTATGTGATAAAGGATTTCAAATCACATCGTCCATACTTTCCATGCGTCAATGTTCACATTAAATTCTTTCCTCAAAATCTTTTAAATTCCTGCAGGTGAGGCCAGCCTACATCATTAGTAAAACTTTGAAGTGTTTTTATCAGGGCTAGTTCATGCGGTTCCTTGCTCCAGGCACATTTAGATGACCATCCACCCAAAGAACCCCATGGGTCTGGGGCTCCAGGTTGTCTGTGTGACAAATACTTAATTATAACTTCATTACTCACAAATGTGTTTAGTAATATGCACCGCCAACATACAATTTGTACAAAATGTAGCAGCCTTGGGTGACTCCTGTATTTTGCCTAATCTTGGGCTAGCTGTGAGTAGTCTGCTAATTTCAGGGTTGGAGTTTTGATCCCCAGATCATCCTACAAAGTGACCTTGAGCAAAGCACTGAACACCAAATTATTCATGAAGGTTAGACCAGCTCTTTGCATAGTATTTTGCTAGCAGCGGTGTGAGAATGGCTGAATGACAGGCAAATTGTACAAGATTGGATAAAAGCCTTATAAAGAAAAATGTCACCATTCATCATTAAATCCTTAGGCATAATGCCAAAATCTAGTTTTACTACCTTTTATTACCTTGTTTTGTTCCAGTCAATGTTCTGCTTAAAATATGTAGTGCAAATCATTGGCACAAATTAGACAGTCACAGGGCAATGTGACGTGGGTGTTTAGATATTTCAAATCTGACTTAACTTAGAGTCCATATCTCACTTTAAAATCAAGTCATTTATGAAGGACTGGTGACAGGGACTACCATGAAATGTCATTCAACAAGGATGCAAAGAAAGAATTGCAGCACAATAGAATTATCCCATACATATTCAACATGTTTAGTGTGAAAATCTGTGTATTGATCGAGCTGTCTGACCTCCTCAATCCCCCTAGGCTCTGTGTGAAGCTTATGCTTTGCAATAAGGGCAATCAAAACAAGGCCTTGTTCCCAGTGATATGCTTCCTTTTTCTTGCCTGTGGCAAATCAAACTCCCATTGGCTTAACAAAGGGACCCTCCAAAGCATGATCATCACCGCCTTATTCTATAGGGCTGGTTTATGATGTTTATGCATGAATTATCCAAAGGTAAATATGTGCTTGAACTAAGAAAAGATAACTAAGTTGGCAATCTCCAATTCATGTGTAATCTGTGTGTCTGTGCCTACGTGTTGCAGGCAACCTCATCTACTGTAAATAAGAGCATGGATAATGTAACATTTCAGGGTATCATCACAAATGCATTTGTGCTGCTTAAATCTTCTTTCAGAAACTGTTTATTATAAACAACCACTGCCAGTTGGAAGGTAAACACATTTTGGTGTCTTGCAATTTCAGCATTGAGCAGCACTGGTACTATATGTTTCAGTAGTTATGATTGGATGATTTTGAAGGGTAAGTAGAAGGCAGGTCTTTGTAAACAGTATGATCTGTCGTTAGTAATAAATGTACATTTATATTGTATCATATTTGGCTTTGTAGGATAAGTCTGGTTATTGTCATAAAATTGTGGTTGTGTGCATGTATGTGCTTCATGTGCTTATTTGCCTTTATTGATTACCTGCCTTTGCCGGATTCTCTGTTCTGTTTAGCTCATTGTTTTTGTTACCTGCCAACCTGCTGTTGTCCTGAGTTTTCCCTGTGTGTAGCCCTGTACTCCTCCTTGTGGCTGTGGATTATTGTTTTTCTCCTCTGCGTTTTTGAATTTCTTGCTCAGGTACAAGTTTTTGTACCGATGTTTTGGTTAGCCTTTCCTCTTTCTATCTCGACCAATTAGACAAAAGCCTGCAGTTCTGCTCACCTATACTGAACACGGCCTGTGAGTTTTTAATAAGTGTGTGTTACACCATGGATACCTACAACAATCAGAACAGTTTCAGCTGTGTACATCATTAAAATATCACAAGCTAATTGATAGAGCTAGCATTAGCATTAGTGAAACAGCTTTTTAGCTTGCACAAGCTTAGCTTGTTCACCCGCTGCATAGCTGTGTCCCAGTTCAGGAGCCACATTTTTTGAAGGACATGATCAAAGAAAGCAGGGCCTTTGTACCCGTTGTAGACTGTACAATGGGCTGAACCAAAATTAGATCTACTCAGGATTTCCTCTTTGTATCATCAAATGTTCCCATCTCTTTCTTAAGACAATATTTGACTGACTTGAAACCCATTACTTGTGAAAAAACATGAGCTTGGGCTCAGCCTGATCCACAGACTCCGCACCTGTTTCCAGCATATTTGCTTTTCTTTACTGGCAATCAAACAATGTTGGGACAGTGTGGGTTGTGAAGGATCCAACAGTTGAAGCCTTCATTGCCTCAGAAAAAGGCCACATTTGATGAAGTTTTTGAAATAATAATAATAATAATAATACATTTTATTTCATGGCGCCTTTCAAAGTCTCAAGGTCACCTTACAGATAGAAAAGGAAGCATACAGCATGATATACATAGAGTGCATTAAAACAGTAACAAGAATACATAAACGGCGGGAGAGAATGTAAAGGCAAAAGCGTGAATTATCTAGGAAGTGGGCGAAGTACAGTAAAAGTAAATTGAAATACAGAAACCCAGATGACAGAACAACAAATATGAAACAGTATGAGACAATATGAAATAGGCAGAGGGTGGTAGGACATCACGGGCTGCTTTGAGAAGTTAAGAGAGTTAGGTGGAAAACGCTATACGGAACAGATACGTTTTGAGTGATGATTTAAAAGTTGATAAGTCCGGAGACGACCGGATGCGATGAGGGAGAATGTTCCAAAGGCGGGGCGCAGTGTGGCTGAAGGATCTAGCGCCCATGGTGGCCAGGCGCGCTGTAGGGGTGCAGAGGAGAGTGGAACTGGAGGAGCGGAGAGGACGAGGCGGAGAATAGATATGAAGTAGATCAGTGATGTATGGTGGGGCAATAGAGTGGAGGGCTTTGTAGGTGAGAAGGAGGATTTTATAGTTTATACGGAAGGACACAGGGAGCCAGTGAAGTTGTTTAAGGACAGGGGTGATATGATGTGAGGATGGAGTTCTGGTGATGATTCGGGCAGCAGAGTTCTGGACAAGTTGAAGTTTGCGAAGTGATTTGAGAGGTAGACCAGTGAGGAGTGAGTTACAGTAATCCAAACGAGAGGTGACAAAGGCGTTAATGAGTATTGCCGTGCTATCGGTGGTGAGTGAGGAACGGATGCGGTTTATGTTACGGAGATGGGAGTAGGCCGACCGGGTAGTGGTATTGATATGCTGAGTGAAGGAGAGAGTACCGTCTAGGATGATGGGATTAATCTTGATGCGATTCTGTCATGAAATCAGACTTCGACCGAATGCAACCTTTGAATATTGCAGCCCTTGAATTGAGACACACTTTATACGGCCATAATTGGGTTGTCAACATTGAATAATATGAGTGTAAATTCTAGTGCATTGTGCTATTAACGTTTATTCATTGCAGTTCATTCGGTTCATCCAACACTGAAATAAAGTTCATGAAAGAGAACTACTTCTGTGTGCCATCAGCAAGTTAGCTATCTGCAAAGCTGCAATGTGATAGCACTGTGGGCAGAACATAAAAAGTATAAACATGAATAAGAAAGTATATGTGTGTTAGTTTGCAAAAGTGGTGATGTCTCCTCCTAGGCCAATCTATGCTTAATATATCATTATGCTTTGACAGATATTACTCCAGTTAAACACAACACCTCAAGCCATTAGATATAAATTTTTAATATTGTCGGTCTGCACCTCTGAAATCACAATTTTAGTCCAGGAGCATAGACTGTAATTTCTAATGAAATTAGTCCATATGCAATTAGAAAAGAACCTTTCTGCAAAATGTGGGATGTTTTTCTCTCATAGTCCATTTAAATCACTGCAAACACTGACTCTGTCAACGCAAATGTGGCCAACTGACTGAGATTTGCTTGGATGTGGGAGTCAGGGAAAAGAATATATGGTAGATTGTCAAAAATGATCCTTCCCTGGAGTTTAAGTAGACCCAAAATTGTTCTCACCATAAATGAATAAATAAAATTATGTTTCCTGGAGATTATTCATAAAAGTTGACATTGTAACGTTGATCTTGTGATATTTTGAAGTAGTAATTCTTTATTTATACTAAGTTTTAATTTGGGTTCCAGGATTTTCTGACCATATTTGTTTTGGTACAAAAACACGACACTTATCACAAAATCTGAAGGGTCGTCTATCACCACAACTTCGAGTGAGGCAGCAATCATTGAGTATGTTATCTATTCTAATCTCCTCACAGTGTCATATTATCTTCAGTCCTCTCTGACAGCTAAAATTATGTGTATGATGAATTCAGCCTTTGTGTGTTTTCAGGTTTCAACTTGCCTGTCTGTTTTGAGTATGAGGGGAGTCCCGTGATCATAAAGTTGGGGGACTTGCAAAAAATAGAACAGAAAAAGAAAATGACATGCAGTATGCTAAAATTTCATTTTTTGTTTGAGTCAAGCTTCAGAAATGCTGGATTGTGCTTGTTCCAGTTTGAGAGATACTGTTTGTCAGACAGAAGACGACGTAGTGCGCTGCTGTTGACTAAACTGAAATCTGTACTACCTTTGATCTGTGTAAACTGAATTCCTCAGTTGATTAAGTTAAAGTACAAAACCATAGATTTACACAAGCTAAGATCTTTTTTTAATCTTTCTTGATTTAAATATATTAAGATGTTATGCAGATCAGCATGGCTTGAAATGAAGGATACATTACAGTTTTCAACAGGATGTTTTAATATGCTGAAGGATTCACTGAAGAATTGAAAATGAATTTGCCTTAAATTGCCATTATGGCTACACAGATTCCATAGACTCAAAGTCTTAATGGCTTGCTCTGTAAAAATTGCAGGATTTGCCACATGAAGCATTGTAAATTTACTATATAGTATAGTTTGGATGAGAGTCAGCTCTAAAAATAATGTCTCCCTGAGGCCTTTTTAAATCAGCTGAGTGTAACCATGTGCTCCATATGGCAGATTTGAGATATTTCATGGTCTTATTCACAAACCGAGTTAAGGCATTGTGAGATTATTCACTGGGCACTTGTAGCTGTAATCTCTGTACTAAAGAGTGAGTTTGACTGAAAAATAATGCTGCTCTTGAATCAGATTTTAGGAGTCTGTCTTCATCCTGACCCATTGTGATTGTGCGTAGCTTGAAGTGATGAATGATGGAATGGGACTGAGGACAGATGCTGAAATGAAGTTTCTTTGCAGAGCAGCTGTCCTCTCTCTCCACGACTCCCAAAGAATCTCGATGATCTGGAAGGAACTCGGGCTGAGCAGCACACTCTGGCTCCTGGTGAGGACTGTATTTTGGGAATCAGTAGCACGAGGGAGATGAGAGGGCGGATTGCAGCCGATTTTTCCCACCTGTTGTGGTAGCATATAGGGCTCCCTAGTTGGAAATAACTGGATATTTGTATTGATAAACAAAATTCTAAATGTAAGTATTCAGTAGTATACTAATGTGACAGATAGCATTTGTCATGAATAATTCACTGTGTGTTTTACTGCCAGGATGTGAGTGTGTTTTTCCCTTGTTATACTATGCCAGATGGTGATCTCTAAATGTGTATATATATAGTATTTTTAGTATTTCTGTTATGGATTAGAGAGGTCCTAAAATGCCAAGTTCTACTTTTTTACTGTGCTCTTCACTTTTTTGGTTTCATTTTAGGAAACAATAATCCTGATAAAAGTTCATTGGATTTCACATCACCGCTGATTTTGGGTGCAAATGTGAATTACTGTAATGCAACTCAACCAATATCCATGTTCCCCTGGTTAATATATATTTGTCTAATAACATGATCAGTATTTTCTTAACAATTTTGTTACTCTTCTTTCACTGGTTACAGTTCAGGTATGATTGTGTGTGAGCTACCTGGAAATTGGCTCCCCACCTGGGTTAAGGTTTTCTGATGGTACTTCAAGCTGCTCCGTGATGACAAGCTGGAAGTCAGGGCTACGGTAACTCATGCTGGAGAATCACTTATCCAGGACTACAATCAGGTCCCGACGAAAGATGAGCAGCAATGCCAATATCTGCTGCAAATTTTCAAGTAGCACTGCCAACAGCTCTGTGGCTTGAAGAAAGCAGGAATCGAAAATTGCTCCTTCAAGAAATGATTAATGATAATTTCCTAGACTGGAGACAGTCTGATATTGTATGGACTTCTTTATTTGGCAAGTGGCACCAGGTCTGTTTCAAACAGGAGGAATTTCTCTTGTTTTTCATTGCATGCTCATGGCCTGTCACCTATACAGACACTTGTCCCCTTAAAGTTTTATTCATCATGAGACACTGATAAATTTGTATGTATAAGTGATCACTTTCTTACAAAGATGGTCTATTTTATCATGAAGCACCTAGTAGAATGGATTACTGAGGACCCATTCTGGTATCGGGCAGAAATGAAGCAATATACATTGTTACTCTCCCAAGATATTAATGTGCTGGAGTCTGTCCTCCTGTAAAAATTCAAACTTCATATGTCAATTCTGCCAGCAGCTTAATCAGTCATAACAAATGGTGTAATTCAAAATAAGGAATACTACATAGTGGAGGGAAGAGGTACTGAGAAGCCTTTTACAGCCTTTGATGGTGTTTTTTGCCTTCCACAGTGGGCATGAGGTGAGCCTCATTCACCCTTATTATTGCTCAGCTCTCCGTTCTTCTGGGAGTTGCCTGCCACTTGGTGGTCTAGTAATGTGGCTTAGGTTATTCATACAGAGGTAGCTACTGAATAATGCAAGGAAATGTTAGTCAACCTGTGCATATTGGTGTGTTACAAAAACACACAGAACTAGTAAATAAAAGTAGGAGGAACAAGGGGAACATGCAGGAGGCTACCACTTGCTGGACTCAGCATTAATACTTAATCGGGGCGTGTTGTCAGAGACGGGTCCTTCTGCCTGTCCCACAATTCTGCCTATAATATATAGACAAAAGAATAACAAACAACCATGGATGGATAGCTAGACTAGGTCAGCAGGATGTGTCTCAAATGTGTCTCTTACAATACTTTAAGCGTTTCATTCCCTTAACTGTGCTAGCTCAGTTCCTATACAAAAAAGCAAAACCAACAGTAAAGTAATGCTGTTTTTATTACAGTGAAAGTAGTGATTGCCTTTGGTATCTTGAAGGCAATGTGAGTCTGTCTCATGGGCAGAGAACAGAGTGACTATTTTTCATCTTAAGTAGCTTGAAGAACTACGTAATTTGGATTAAATATTGTCATCCATACAATCCATCCATTATCTACTGCTAACCCTGGTGCATCCAGAGTTGCAGCCTGCTGGAGCCAATCCCAGTTGACATTGGGCAAGAGGTGGGGTACACCCTGGACAGATTGCCAGTCTATCACAGGGCTGACACAAAGAGACAGACAAACGAACACACTCACATTCACACCCACAGGCAATAGATAGTTACCAATTAACCTAAACTGCATGTTTTGGAATGTGGGATGAAGAGATGACAGAGGGAAATCATTCAAACTCCAAAACCCGAACCTTCTTGCAGTGAGGTGACATCATTAACCACTGCACTGCCACAATACACAATCAGTTATGGTAAATTATTATTTGACTTACACAAAACTTAGATATGCATTAATTCAGAGATGATCTCAGAACTATGCAGTTCTGGAGACATGAATTCAGAAACTGAGTGCAGAATCTGGCAAGTGCAGTTTGATGTGAGTCCAACAACCTGTTCTGGGAGCTCAAAACCTGCTCAAAAGTACAGTGTCCTATACGTTTACATCCTCTCTTCTTCCCTCAATCTAAAAGTGCACTGCATGAGCCATAAAACAGTGACCTGTCTGTGTCATTGGTGTGTCATTGTCATGACATTGAATCCATCTTATGTTCCAGCGTTGTTCTGGAAGATTTTCAGTTGAAGCTATACATTTAATAGCACTTTATTTGATCTCTACTCTGTAAAACTCTGATCCTGAGTTGTATTATCACCATGCAGGCGGTGCACTACAGTGCATAAGATCAAGTGGATGGACTCTAGAAAAACATTGTTACATGTTGGCACATACAAAATTGTGCAATTGTTTTACTTTGCACAAATATACACCTTTCCTGTGCAAGAAACAACCCAATCTGGGGTTTTATGCAAATACAGTTCCTCGTTTGTAAATTCCTATCTGCTCTGGAACACTTTAAAGTGAGATGTATTGTACACCAGACCACTCACAGTCCTCATAAGAGGTTTTGTGGCGACATATTAATATCAGGCACCTTTTTTCATGCTTGTCAAGAGATTGCTTGTTAGGAAAATGTTTTAAATTTTTGAAAATATCACCGGTACTTCAAAAATCAATTTTTATACTTTTGTATCTTTTGAGAGGTGAGCTGTGAAAGCATTCTTTTTCTGTTTTAATGATTTATGTTGTCACATTGCCAATCTTCCAAAAAAACATACAAGAGCATGATATTTTTTTTTTAATATAAAGGGAGATCAGAATCAGAAGTGTCTAAAAATGAAATGTGTTGCTGAACAGATGTTACCAGATGTTCCAAGAAAAACATTTTGAGAAACATTTGTGGGTTTTATTTTGGGGATATATAAACATAATTAAACAGACTTTAATATATGAGCAGATATAGACAAAAGTGTTTACTTGAAGATGGACAAATTTCAGACAACCCATATTATAGTGTGAAACTCTGTACATATGCGGCACCAAAGCAGTGGGAACAGCACTGACATTATCATTGGAACCAAAATCTAAATTCTGCAACATTCAGAGAATAAAACCAACCACTGTATGAAGTCAATTGTCTCCCAAGGTGATTTGAGCTTGGTAATTCTCTGTGCAGCCCCTTCATTTATTATCCTAAACAGGGTATTTAGCATTTACGATGATGAATAATGTGTTTTTCAGAACTAATGTTGGTGGCAGCTAGAGGAAATTAATAAAATGCTTCACCACAATAAAAAGGTTATTGATATTTTTTATTAATTTAATTTGTTTATTAAGCTGATGAGTTTTCTTGCAGGTGTATAATCTATAGTAGTGGTTTCTCAATAGCTGCTACTCAGCTAAAACAAAACAAAAAAAAACATGCAGTTTGTGTCCGTGTGGGCTGTGGCTGCTTTGTTTCCTCTCCATGTTTTCACACATCAATGTTAAGACATTTTCTTTGCTGGTAAATGCAGGGAGCATAGACACTGCATCTTGAAGGTATTCACATCATCACCTTGTAAATAGATCCATGTAAAACCTCTTCTGGTTTTAACCGACTTGGTGCTTTGCATGATGTGTTTGGTCTAACACCCGTCTTCTGTCTCTCCTTGATAGGGCCAGTAAGGGCGGTGGAGCTGTGCCTTACCTGTGTGGATTGCCTTGGATAGCAGCCTAATCATCTGGCCCCTAGTCAGACATTAGCTGGGCCAAAGCTACAACAGCACAACAGATGGGCCCTCAAAGGACCCATCACATCTGCACTTCTACAGGAAGATGAAGAGGAGGATGGAGGGGGTAAAAGAGACAGGAACTAATTCCTCTCATCTTCTGATTTCACGCAAATGAGTGCAAGGGATATGCTGGCACCCAGCTTTGGCGAGGTAAGCAGCAATCTGAGTCATGAGTACATTCACCAGGGACTGCAACAAACATTGCTCCCTCTCATGCTAAAGCTGTTAATTAACAGCAGGGAACTTTAAATGATTAAGGGAATAGAGTGGACTTCAGCATATGAACAGTCTTGATGTTGTTTGGTCAACAACATGCCTTGATATTTCTATTGATATTCTGAATAATTAGAGTACTAAACAAATTAAAATAACATGTTTTATAACAATAAATCGAAATGGGGCTGCAAATCTGACTCTGACAACTATTGTCAACTCAATATTACTATTATTACTACTTCTGCTAGTTCCCTGAACTGCCATTATGCATTTTAATTATAATATTAATATCAGACACAGATAAATAGATGGATAGAGGGTTAATAGTTCTGTATTCTACCAGTGAAGCAATAGAAACACAAATAAACATATTTAATTATGAAGACAATAAAAAATCTGCTATGTTCATAATTTTCATACACATATACAAACAGCACCCATAGTGAGACACACAAACGTGTACATACACCTGTCATAATGACTCCCAAAGTGTGTGTCTGTGTGTGTTGTATTTATCATGCTGCCTGCTGACTAAGTCTAGATCTGGGCGGCCAACCTCCATCTCTCCTTGCAGATGGATGCAGCTGCTGGCTGCTTACCACAGTGGTGGGCGTTTCCCCAGGAAGCTACATGGTGGGGCGTTGAGCAGGGCTGAGCGATTAACACCACGGATGCATTGAGCCTCTTCCCTGTGTTGACCATCATTTGCCTCTTCTGGTTGTTGATGCTGATGTGGGCCTGGTGAGAGGAAGCCTTCTCAGAATGTCCGGTCCTGCTGCTAAAAGACGTGATTCTGCTGATAAATTACAGGCTTGTTTTGCTTGTCGGTTGTGGACTTTTTGCCAGGAGGGTCCAAAGGAGAGATTCCTGCACCATCACACACAATAAAAAATGGGGGGAGTTATTTTTCTCTTTCATATTCATATAAAAAGGCCTAGCAGTGATTTGCATGCATTAACTTTTTTTTTTTTTTTTTTTTTTGCTAAGCATCCTTGTACATCTGCTAAGAATTAGTCATTCATTTCTTTCTATAATTTGGCAGGGGTTACCCTAATGTGATACAGACTGGCTGTAAACTCCATAAGGCTAATATCAACAAACAGCTCGATAAAAATGTTTTCATCAAAAACTGAATTTGCACATAAGCTCAGCTCTACGATTCTCCAGACTCTATTGTCTACAGCATCCATGTTTATTTTCATGGCATGTTATTTTTCGCAGTACTGTCAGTGATGTTCTGGAAATAAAAACCACAAGTGGAGTTAGCAAAAGGGGGAGCATCCAGCAGTGTGAATGGTAATGAAGATGGTTATAAGAACCTGGTATACAGTGATAGCAGAGAGCAGATGACTCGCACAGATGGTTGAGAAACTATAATTGCTCTGTCTCAGAGTCAAAGCTGCCATCTTGGTTCGCTCATTGCTTCCATTTCCTCTGCAATGCCTTCCTTGTGGGCCAATAGTGCCTTAACGCTTAGCAAGGGACCCTCCCAGAGTTGTCCATGATTAGGCATGTTAGCTTGGCAACGACGAGCTTGATTGCAATTACCTTCTGTGTTTTCTAATTTAAACTCAGCTTGTGGTGTTGCTAAGTCTGAGTGCACGAAAAAAAGGAAAATGCACTACGAGAGGTGAGAGCTGAAAACCAGAACTACCAGTGTGTTGAGTTTAATTCTTCTTTGATAACAGACCACAAAATTAGTCATTAGCCACTACATGTGCATAGCTCCGACTCTTATTGTCTTTGTCTCATTTAATGCTTGTCATATGTGAAATGAACTATCAGTCCACCAAGAGCACTTATGATAAAAAATGACAGACAAAATCTGGAAATATGGTGCTTTATAGGAGCCAGAGCCTACTTTTACAAGGTTAATGAACTCTCACTAAGTTTAATAGTCTGTTTTCCGACTCATGCATCTTCATAAAGCTCCCTTCCTCAAAGTCTGCAGGCAAGTGGTGCCATTTCAAACAGCTGTGCCAGGCGTTCTCCTGCAGAATGAAAGGAGCCACATGATGAATCACATCCACCTTACAGTTTCTTCATTTTTCCATTGTTCACCTCACCTGGAAAACTGTCAGTTCTTTTCTGATAATTGCCTAGAGGAAGTGAAGCAAAAGTGTAAAGAGAACAAGGGTCTTCTATAAGTTCCTAATCACCTGGCCCAAAGGAGAGGAAGGGGGAGAGGGGAGGAAGTGGAGGTGGCATCCCAAGAGTGGTATTAACAAGCAAGCAGAGCGAGCAGCTTGGCTGAAATCTTGAGGTCTGCTTGTTGTTCCACAGACACAGAAGGACTTCCTCATTTTGTGTACCTGCATGTAAGTGTATTGTTTGCCTGGGATTAATGAAACTGACTCACACTCTCTGCATGCTACTAACTCATCGACGGATTATGAGGACCCCACACTAACCAATCCTTCACCCTCCCGACTTTCGACTGAAATGCCCAGATTGAAAGAGAGAAAAAAAAATGCAAATGATCTCTGATGCTGTTGTCTTTCCTTTGTAGCTGTTTTTGGGTCTGTAGTCATTTTTTGCTTCGTGTTTATTTTGCGGCTCTTCTTCTTATTCTGCGTGTTCGTTGGTTTTAAATCATTACTTTGTGGTCATTTGTTCACAAGTTGTATCAGGTATTTGTGGTCATTTTTCATCCCTTTGTTGTTTTGCATGGCAGTGGCTCTTTGTAGCTCTTTGTGGTCACTTTGCATCCATCTTTGTTCACTTTGCGTTTCTTTGTAGCGTTTTTGCATCTAAGGGTCCTAATGCTGTTTTTTTTAAATGATAATTTTACATCTTGTAATTGTTTTACTTCTGTATATCGTAATTTTGCATTCCTCTTTGGAAGTTGTGCATCTCTATATTATATCATTGTCTATATCTACACGGTCAAAGTGCAGTCATTTTGGTTGTTTTGTGACTCCTTGTGATTGATCTGTGTATTTTTGAGCTCATTTAGGGGAAATAGAGGTGAGGATGAAAACTTGTAGCTATGCAGATGATCCATATTTTTGGAACATTTTAGAAACAGTAGCTTAAGGGCTATTATTCATAACTTCAGCTTAAAAAAACTGAAACTATTTAAGATGTCATTTTGTGTCAAAGGTGTTTTATGGTGACATGCAGAGTTTGCTGTAAGCCCAGGATACTTTCTTTCTGATGCACTGTTACACACAATTAGGCCACCAACTGTGTGTAAAAATTAGCTGTGTCAAAAATGACAAATTTAATTGTAGCCTTTTATTTACATGTGCTGTCATGATGGAGGGAAGGAGGTAAAATGTGTTTGGCATGTATAACCCATTGTGAATGTGAGGGGAATAGAATCAAGGATTTTAAAGACAAAATCCTTTTAAACAAACATTTCCAAACTTGACTTTTTAAGGTTAACATACTGTTCATTTCTACCTTTTAATTGCATCTGAAATAACGACTGAAAAGATCCCGGGATGTGAAATGTGACTGTGTGCATTGAAAATAGGTGACAAACAGACATAACAGTTTAAAATAGAAGTAGGAGGTTTTCATTTTCGCCTGTGAAGTTTAACAATTCACCTGACATGCAGGCACATTCAAAACACACACACACACACACTGAACCATGTCACATTAATACATATATTTATTATTTCCTCCTTAAAAATACTCTCCCCTCATCAGTGTCAACATGTCTCATACCTGTATGTTTGTAACATGGAATATGGAGATGCTCTCCTAGCTCCTTTTAGCACACAGTGATGTTGAATTTCTTTGATATAACTAAAAGGATAAAGTGATAGACAGGATGCAGGAATGGAACTGCAAGATAACTCGGTATATATTTTAACTTATGTGTAAATTGATATGTAAAACCAGTTGAACTTGAACTATTGACTGACTACTGCCTTTTTAGAATCAATATTATGTTTAAGGATAATACTAAATCAAAGATTTGACCAAGGACACGTTGTTCCTATGATCAGAAATTAAATTATACGTGTCTGGTGATCGTTGAATTTGGTTGGATTCATTTTTTAGTAGCCATGCATGTCTGAACACAATTTCATGACAATGGATCCAGTAGTTGGGATGTTTTAGTCTAAACCACAACAATGAACACCCTGATTCCCCTCCACAGATTAACACTGTGCCTAAACAGTAGCAATACAACTGTGCAAGTAGCTCAGTAGCTTGCATTTGACTAAATGTATTATAACCATCATATCCTCATTTTTAATAACAGCATGTCTGTCATTCTCTGGTTAATAATTACAGTATATGTTGCTCCCACTGTATTTTACATCCACTCACATCTGTAGTTCATTCAACATGCTAGACAACTGTGGTAAAACAAGCTACATACAGTACAGCTTCATGTTTGACCCAGTGCAGGCTGCTCAGCCTCAAAGAGGTGAGACATGTAGGTTAGGGGAGCATGACTTATTCTTGGGAGTCAGCAATATGTGTGGGGTGTGTTAGTGTTAGAGGTGGAGGCTCTGGGCTTATAATAACAGTGATAGGTGGTCTGAACACCTAGGCAGAGCTAGAGTATGTATATTTTAAAAGCCATGTATCCTTGAGACAAGCCACTGCAGCCTTTTTATAGTTAAATGACTGTACAAACTGTAGCCCTGTCAAATCCCAGCTGATCAGATACTTTCAGCCTGTTAATCCTTTTTTTCTGCATCTCAATATTAAATATGTATACCTAATGAAAATGGAGTTGAACCTGGCATCACATGCAAACCTATAAATTCTCAGTACAAGCTTGTATTGTTTATTTTCCATGTCAGTTGTATGAAAACTAGAGTGTTCACAGTTACAGGAAACCAAAAGCAGACTTGACAAGAACAACAACAGAGTTAGTCAGGCAACACAGGGAATCTAAGGATTGAGTAGGTCTAAAGAAAAGCAACAAGCTGGAAAAATTTACTGAGACAATTTTAGGTATGCCAGCATGACCAATTGCTTGGCCACCAATTAGGTCCTGAGGTGGACAAATTAAAATGCTCCATATGAGAAGTCATATGGATAAAGTCATTTGAAATCAAATCTCAGATCTTATCAAAGTCTCAAGACCTTGAGAACAAGTTCAAAACAAGTCTCAAATGAGTTGAGATGAGTCTCTGTTAAGTCTCAGGTCTTTAATAAATATTTTTAAAATCAAGTCTTAATTTGAGGATGACTTGGATTAAGTCAAATTCCACAATAATCAAGTCCAGGTTAAGTCTCAAGTCCTTTCTTGCGACTGGAGTTTTGGACTGTAGGTCTACAGCTCCGGCAGTTGTTTTCTCTATGCTTGACTGTGTCAACTAATGTGGCAAAATGCCTTTTTTTTTAACTAATGTTGCTGTCTGTGTGTGACAAAGTTTTTTGTTTTCCTTGTTTTTTTGTTTTTTTTTTTCAGATATGAGTGTGGCACAGCAGGGTCTTGGATTAACTCAGCTGATCTGATCAACAGTGGTGAAAGCAGAGGTTGACCTCATTGATCCAGAGCTTGGGTGTGGAATCATTCCTCCACACGTATTCTCCTTCAAACCATTTTCTTGCCTTGTTGCCCATTGCAAGAGCAGCAATTGTGGGGGCACAAATGTGTACAGAAACCTGAAGGTCACTCACTCACTGAACATGATGAAGTGAGTCTCGCAGTCTCCCATGTCTCAGTTTCATCCTTTTCCACATCAGCCCCTTTCTAGTTACCTCTTCTATTTTCACTCTCTCCGCTTCAGTGTTCTTTATTCTCACCCACCCTCCCCCAGTCTTTTTCTCTCCCTCTCCTCTATCCCACTTCTGCCCAGGGTTTAAGACATCATGGCGAAGCCTTGAGATAAATGAGGTCTTCAATGAGAGGCAACCATCAGTTCAGCACTACAACAGAGTTAAAAATGGAATAAATCTGAGAATATGATCAGGAATGACAGCACTGTTTGCTTTGGAAAGCCCATAAACCCTGATGCAATAATGTTTGCAAGGGGAATGGTAGAGGTTGTCATAAAATCAAACATATGCTCAATATGGGCACTGCGTGTGTGCAAAATTGAATAACCTGCATCATGTGAACAGACAGACAGACGAAAAACTAATTTGAATTTTTTTTTCCTCGCTTCATGGGATCCATTTAAATGCAATCAGTGTAAAGTAAAAACAGGCGTTTCTGTTTGGTTGAAATATGTTTCTCATTAGAGATGTCAGTGGGAAAAGCAGGGATGTTGACGCTTTAATCTCTTTCCTTTCATATGTACTATAATGGGACTTGAAACAGCTGTGTCTCAGAAGGAGGAAAAAATCTGTTAGTGCGTCATGTGGTCAAGTATCATTGAAACCCTCTGGAAATGTTGAAGTTGTGGTGAAGGAAACAGTGGATTATTTCAAGTCAAGTGGGTGTAGGGCAAAGGAGCAGAATATTCCCCTCTAAAGATTTAAAAATAAACACCCGTCCTTCTCTCCCACTGACTTTTATCTTGTAAGACCAAAAGCAGTCCTGAAGTTATTTCTCTATAAATTATAGCTGTAGGTTTGCAGCAGGTTACTTAATTCAAAACAGCCAGTGGGAAACACGTGTACAAACTCTAAGTTCACATTTTGGGTTTCTGCTAATTTGTTCTGTCTAGGGATCACTACTCTGCTTGCCTTTTCATATAATTAGACAGCTCTTGTTTGATTAATAAAAATAGTAAAACTGAATTTTAAAAGTGGAGCAGAAAGAATTTCCACTCTTTGCTCACAGAGCTGTTTGCCCACTCAGTTTCACCACTCAAAGCCACACCAGACTGCACTCAGCTCTCAAATCAGATTACATCCTGCTCCACTTAAATCACATCCACTCACTCCAAAAAAAAGGTGAAAAACAAATTTTGCATGTATTTCAGTTTTAGCTTAAATCCCATCCCACTAGTTAATAAAACACAAATAGCAACAGTCAGTTGTTGGCTGAAAAGTGTCAGATAGTTGTGCAAGACACACATGGATTCTGGGTCAGGCTTTGGCATACTTCATGCTTGTAATCTGAGGGGTACTGGAGCAAATTTGGAGCAGAACATAGGGCCATGCTCTCTCTTTTTTAAAAAAGCTGCTCTGTGCTCTGTCCAAAATCCACCAGCTTAAGCTCTCTGCTCGCTCAAGCTCCACTCACATGCTCACATGCCCCAATGCTGTCATTGTTCAATAATACCTAACAATTCTAACCAGCCTAGCCATGTCGTTACCTGGTCTTGTCAAAAAGCTTAGATAAACCCGCTTCACAATACCTGACCAGCCCCAAAACACAAACAGGCCAGGTTAGGCTAAGTAGAATAAACTAGTAGCCTAAAGTCTGATATACTGTAGCTTACAGGACAGTGACACTTTCAAAGTGCAGCTTTTAGCTTGTGTTTGCTACAGAAAAACCACTATCAGTGTCCGACAGTGTACGACATCCAAGTGTAGTATAACCTCTTTCAGAAAGGTGAAGTAGTGAGCGCACATCCTGGGAACCTGCCAAAACTGTTAGTTCAACACCTAACACTGCTTTCCTGTCTGTTTCTGATTAAAATAAAACCACCAAGCAGGGAACAGTGATGGAGGCCTTTTGCACTATGGGTTGGGTGAAAAGATTAACACTTTACTATTATTACCTGCATAAACAGGAGCATATATCAATAATTCATCCTAATGGCTCAATGTGTGCGATTAGACGTCAGCTTCTCATCCTTTTAAAGATTTACATTTACTGCCTTTACGGCTGTTTCGCATGAATTTGATTTGTACTGTGGTAGGTAAAAAGAAAGATGTGTTTTGTGTGTGTCTGCAGCCTGCGGTGCACACACACTCTCTTGACCATATTCCATTAGCCTGTAGCTATTTATTTACAGCAGAAAAAAGATACTCTACTCATATTAAGACAAAACATCAAAACAGGCCAGAAAAGTCATGTTTATGTTTGTTGCTTCTTTTTGTGGTGATTTCATACTGTATCTCGCTATTGATTTCAACACACACACACACACACACACACACACACACACACACACCCTCACACACACACACACACACACACAAACTTCTTGGTTGTCTTTCCAGGTTTTTATTTTTTCTGTATTTATCTTGTGAGTACTGCAATTGTATTTCTTCTTGGGAAGTCATGGGATTTCTCTGAAAAAAAAAAAGTAAAGCTTTGGGGGAAACTCTAAAATTGAACTATGCAGAGGCCTACTGTTAAAAGTAGAGCACTATAAAACACCTCTCTGATATTAATGTGCAAACCTTGTGACATGTTGGGTTGCCTATATTTACACTTGAATACTGTGGTGCCATTGATGGTTTGCAACAAATCAATAGAAACTTAAATCAGTTTTACTGTATTTCTGTAAAAAAAAGCAAGTGGAGACCATCTCTGATTGATGATCTGTAACTCAGCATGAGTTAAACCAATAAAACATCCGTTCAACCAGAGAAAATGTATTAGTATAGGTGCTGACGTATTCAATCTGCTGCCTTAAAAATGCATTTATTTTATTTTTTGTCCCACTAGAAGGTAAAAGAACGCAACAAAAACAGGACAGATAAAGAACTGATATTGAATATTGTTACTTCACAATGTTGTTATACCAACATCCTAGAAAACCATTACCTGTTTACACAACTGTCATACATACACCAACACTTGAATTCCATTGGAGTCCTCTCCACTCCCACCCGCAGTCTTGCAGGATGTTTGTTTCTTCAGTCTAAAATTATGTAAAGTGCACATTATAGGCTGGGCACATGTGCACATACACTAGGTCTACACGTTGAAAACAATTGTGCAAGGACTCCACTTGCACAGAAGTCACTTAGTTCACAGATAGGGTAGAACATGAAAAGTTACCCACTGATTTATCTGCACTTATAGCACACCCACATCCTCTACACCTCACACGTCATGCTATGCATCCCCAACTGAACCACAAACAAGTAGTCACACAACACAACACACAACATTTAGCATCTATGTGGGACTACCTGGGGTCCCCTGCTAGTCGAGGTGTCTGAAAAACCTTCAGTGAAGGCTAAAAGGAAGCATTTTGATCTGATGTCCAAAGTACGTTAACTGGCTCCTTTCAATGCAATGCAGTGGCTCTACTATGAACTCTTTCTGGATGTCTGATCTCCTTGCCCTATCTCTAAGAGCAAGTGCAGCCACCTGCAGAGGAAACTCATTTAGTACACACAATTTTATTCTTTCAGTCATGACCCAAGTCTCCTGACCATATGTGATTGTTTGACTCTCTCAAGAGAGAGATTTTGTTCTGATGGCACCTGAAGCTTATTTTACATGTATGGACTTGATAAAAACAGTAATTTTGTTTTCGGCAAGTGTGAACAGCATCTGCATGTACAGTGTTCACAGACACACTGACTACAAGCCTCAGTGCACAGAAGTGCTATATACATGTGTGTTGGGACAAACAGTACAATAACTTACTGGGTCACAGCAACACATTTTGTCACAATCTGTGATCATCCTCCGGCCTGTTAACAACACCTGCCAACAGTGTTGTGTATGAATGCAATAAAAAAGTCCCACTGATTGGACGTTGTTTTTGTTTGAATGATCTTCTCAGTACTGAAGAATGTGAGCGTGAGCTTTGTTAATGTTCAGGGTGGTGAATCAGCAAAGGCCCCTCTTATTTTTCACAATAAATTCAATAATAACTTGTTTTGTTTCCTACTGGAATGTCACAATTCCCACATCAGCACCAGTGTATCCTGTTAACAGAGTGACAGACCACCCACTCATGCAATATGAGACTTAAAACAAACACACCTTGGTGGCAGACAGCCTAGCTGTGAGATGGAACGAGACCAGTGGGAAGTAACTCACTGAATGTTTTTATATAAAGATAAATGTTTGTTCCTTTGGCAAAGAATATACAGGTGTAGTCATAGTGACATTTATCTATTGTCTTGTCAAAAATGGCCATTTTACCAGCAGAAAAAACCCTAAATTGTTTTTTTTTTTCAATTTGAAATTTGATGACTTTTTCCTAAAATGACCCCAACACTGAATAAATATTTCAGATTTCCTTGAAGGCTGTACTGTTATGTGCTGGTGGCGTGCTGGAGAGAAGAAGGAGAAGTAGGACCCAAGTGCAGAACACAAACCAAAGCTTTATTCCTTCCTCCTGGGATCACCAGGGGCACAGGAAAAGAAACAAGAATAGCTGAATGAAACGGTGGCTGTTGTTTATTCTCTTAGCTCTGTTCTAAAGATACAAAACATTTGCACTGACACTCCTCTGCAATAATGCTTCCACAAAACACAAGAGAAACAGGGAAGTATTTGTAGGGAGCAAACCAAAGGTAAATTTGACACAGGTCAAACTAATCAAATAAAATTAACAAAAAGCTACTGAGGAACACAAGAGGGAGAAAACAGGAACTGGAAACAAAATAAAAGTCCTCAGCAGGAAGTCCAGAAAGGGAGTCATGACAGGACTGGCCGAGGAGGTGGCCCTGGAGACGCTGGCCATGCAGACCGGGACAGCGAGTGCTCGACCGGCAGAGACTCGTCTCGCTGTGGCTCGAGAGGCAGAGGCTCGTGTGGCGCTGGAGGCTCGGGCATGGAAGCCGGAAGGCTGGACAGGAAGGATGAAGTCTCAAGCATGGAAGCCGGAGACCTGGGTAGGAGAGCTGGAAGCTCGGGCAGAAAGACTGGAGGCTCCGGTGGTGAGAAGGCTTCAGGCTGAGCAGCGAGGAGGGACTCTGGAGGTAGGCTGGCCTTAGACTGAGGTGAAAAGCTGGCAGGAGGCTCAGGTGAGTGGCCAGCTGGAAACTCAGGTGAAAGGCCTGCCAGAGACCAAGGTGAAGAGCTGGCTGGAAACTGAGGTGGCGAGCTGGCCGGAAACTGAGGCAAAGGGCTAGTCTGAACCTCTGGGGGGAAGCCTGTCGGAAACTCAGACGAAGGGCTGGCGGGAGACTGTGGCGAGGACCTAGCCAGCGACTCAGGTGAATGGCTGGCCAGAGACAGAGGCAGTGGACTAGCAGGAAACTCAGGTGAGGGGTAGCCTGAGACTGAGGTGAAGAGCTGGCTGGAGGCTCAGGGGAGAGGCCTGCCAGAGACTGAGGTGATGAGCTGGCCAGAAACTGAGGCGAAGGGCTAGTCGTGAACTCGGGAGAAGCCTGCCGGAAACTCAGATGAAGGGCTGGCTGGAGACTGAGGCGAGGAACTAGCCAGAGACTCAGGTCCCACCTCAGCTCAGGCTGAGGAGAGAGATGAGACAGCTCAGGCTGAGGGAGGAGATGGTCCTGGAGCTGTATATCGCTGATGTGCAGTTACTGGTCCCACCAACCTGCAGTGTCTATTTGTTGTTTATTGTTGTTGTTCTTTTCTCTCTGCTCTATCCACTCACCCCAACCGGTCGAGGAAGATGGCCGCCCAAACTGAGCCTGGTTCTGCTGGAGGTTTTATCTTCTGTTAAAGGGAGTTTTTCCTCTCCACTGTCGCCAAGTGCTGCTCATAAGGGATTTGTTGTTTTTTTGCCTTGAGATGATTGTATTGTGATTTGGTGCTATACAAGTAAAATTGAATTGAATTGAATTGAATTGAATTAATGAATGTTAATGCTGCTTCATGTCTGCCAGATGCTCCTAACTTATCAACTCAAAAGATGAAGATAAGTTTTTTCTAACCACATTAAAACCACAAAGTTGGCCAAAGTGTTGGCCAAAGACAAATAGGTAAAAATAAATTGACAAATAAAATATCTAGAGGTTGAGTCATGGCAACTGAACTTCTAGTTTAGGTTTGATAAATAAAACATCCAGTACATCATGGAAACAATCAAAACACAGGTTAAGGTATCCTGGAAGAGGAAAACTTGATTTTTAAAGTAGACATCAGGCAGGTTGGCCATCCACTGGTTATGCTTGGGCTAAATAAAATTAATTCATTCATTCATTAATTGCCATCAACTTGTTTTTAGGTTTAAAACGTTTCACCACTCATCCGAGTAGCTTCATCACTCTGAGAGAAAGGTGGTATGGAAATTCCAATTTATCTTTCAGGTTGCAACCTGCATCCCAACCACCAATGCTTTAACATGTGTTAGGAGAAGACTAAAAGAGGACAGAGATCCACAGAGGAAAAACCTGGTCATTCCCTAAGTAGCAGGTGTTTCAGAGAGGCTTAAATGGATTTTTGGGAAATATCAGATACCAGTTCACTTCAAACCCACCAACACACTGAGACAGAGACTGGTTCACCCTAAAGATCAGACACCAAAACAAAAGAGGAGCAATGTGGTTTATGCTGTCCAGTGTAAGGAAGAATGCTCAGAACTCTACATTGGAGAAACCAAACAACCTCAACGGGAGGTTGGTCCAGCACAGGAGGAGCAGCTCCTCAGGACCACAGTCAGCTGTGCACCTCCATTTAAAAGAGACAGGACGCTTTTGAAGACAGTGATGTATGTATTTTGGACAGAGAAGATATGTGGTTTGAGAGAGGGGTCAGAGAAGCTATATATGTTCAAGTGGAAAAACCCTCCCTTCACAGGGATGAAGGCTCAGACATAATCTGTCTTCAATCTACCAGGCTGCCTTTTCATCTGTTCCTAGGAAATTAAGGAACAAATCAAACACACCCTGCACCCAGTTGGGGAATCAGAGGGATCACATGAGTTGACCATTAGATCCTAATGACCCTCACCTGAGCTCACTTCTATTGTTTACCTAAAAAGCCTATTCAGGCCAGGTGTGAAGTGGGTCTAACGACTCTCACCTGATTTACATAGCTCATGACCTAGATAAATTTCCATACCAGCTTTCTCTCGGACTTATGAAGCTACTTGGATGAGTGGTGAAACATTTCGACCTAAAAACTAGAAGTCCAGTTGCCATGACTCAACCTCTAGATACCTTATAGGACATTTCATCCAGAATTAGGAGTGACAGATGAATAATGTTTGTTTGTGATGTGTCCCAGTTTGTTTCTGTTTTCAAAAATCACTTATAGGTTTAAGATACACAAAATAATTCATGTTTACATTCACATCAATATCAGTCTCAGTCTCACATCATCCTTCCTTGTTTTCATTTCATTAAAAAATATTTTGCAGTTGATCAATGTAACAGCTGCAGAAACAGCTCAAAAACATTACTCCAGCTGCTTAATGAAGAGGGTCTTGTAAAACAATTAAAGACCCATTGATAACAAAACTAAAACAAAGATTCAAGTTCAAGCAGAAAGAAAATTAAAATTTCCTCATCACACTTTGTCTTTGCCATAACTTACTATAAAAAGAACAGTTTTTTGTTTAAGCAAACCTGTGCTTGCGTGGGTTTTCTCCAGGTACTCTGGTTTCCTCCCACAGTCCAAAAACATGTATGTCAGGTTGATTGGTGACTCTAAATTGCCCATAGGAGTGAGTGTGAGTGTGTGAGGTTGTTTGTCTCTATGTGGCCCTGTGATGGACTGGGGACCTGTCCAGGGTGGACCCCTGCCTTCCACCCAAAGAGAGCTGGGATAGGCTCCAGCAGATCCCTGGGACCCTGGTTCAGGAAAAAGTGGGTATAGAAAATGGATGGATGGATGGATGGATGGATGTTTATTCCAAATATGGCAAAATAAAGCAGTGTCTGTCGACTCACATTCATCTCAGGCAAAACTATTAATGGAGAAGATTGCGCCTCTTCTTCACGTTCCTTCTCCTGCTGCTAACTGTTGAAGATTTGGGGCTTCATTTCCCTCTCTTGAGAAAAACCCATTTGCTGTAATTCATCCTTCAGCTGTATGGAAAACCAACTTCAATAGATGAAGATAATCCATAACAGTAAAAATGAATCACTAATTTGTTTGGAAGTTTCTATTTGATCATTATTTCATTGTGCCCTATTTGAGTGTTTTCATATGACTGCACACTTACCCTGCTCGCTGTCAATCACCTGACACCCACAGGAAGAAAAGGAAATGTCTGCTGGGGAATATTCCGTCAATATTCACTGCATTACACGCTTAAATGTCACATCTCTCATAATGTTCTTATCTGAACTACTTTTTTTGATGAATACAGCAATAAATGATAAATGAGGATTACACACAAAACATAAAAAATAAATAAAAATGTTAAATTCTGGTAGATTCATTTACTTGAATTCTAGTTTATTTTATTTGATTGAACCTTTGTTTCCTTTTTTATTTTATCAATTTATTTTACCGTTAGTTTGTTGCCTCGAATGAGAAATGTTTTTACATCTGACCAAAGTACATAACTACATGATTTTCATGTTTCAACAAATGTAAGATCAAGTGACAGTAAATGTAAAAAAAAATAAAAAATCTGATAAAAAATACACACACAATGAAACATATTTAAAGTGTATAACTAACATAAACTATTTATTTCTCTTACCTTTCCCAATGTCTTTTGTGTTAATAAGCCTAGTTGACACAGAAAAATGAAAGCAATCTAGTTAAGTCTGCAAGTATATTTCGAATTGTAATTGATGAAATGCTGACTGCAAAGATGTGTATTAAACCCAGCACTTTGTATGCCTTTGTTGTCTTGGCTCAGGTGTTAATTCAACCTTTATTAACTGAAACTGAAAGCATGTATGAGTAGTCAACCGGGTTCAACTGGGTTCAAAGGTAACAAAACCAGGATACCAGCACCTCTAAAGTTTTGTTCTTTTCCCAGGACATATCAGGATAGACTGGCTAACCTGTGACTGTTTCCAGCTACAGGTGAGGAAGACATAAGGAATTTCCATGATAGCAGATGAACAGGAACACAGACGTGAAAAGTCAAAAAACAAAAATGAAGCTAAATAAATAATCATGCTTATACAGAAGTGTTATGTTGAAATTCAGAAAAAAAACATATTAAGGTTCAGAAAATAATGTATGTAAAAGGAAGTGCACATAAAATGAAGGCTGCGGTTTAGAGAAAAATAGATGAAAAATCTAAAAGTTGTGCCGCCAACTCCTGCAGCAAAGTGAAGTTGTTTTGTACTAAATAATTCTTTAGAGAAATAAGATGTCAACAGGTTTTAGGAACATGCAGTGAAATACAGTATATACTGTCAGATTCTGCAAATGTACCATCCATTTTAAAACAGAGTGAAAACTGGCAATGGTGAAGCCCTGTAGAAAGTTTGTTGTGCAATGCCAAGAGCAAGGGTTTGGCTGAGGGCTTGGAGAAGTGCTTGGATGAGGGTAGCTGCAGCTGGTGGGGTCTGAGGTCACAAACAGATGTCCTTCACAACCTCCAGAACCAGGCTGTTACTCTTTTGTCAGGGTTCTCATTTTAAACTGCCAAATTTCAGTCAAACAAAAAAACCTCTCTGACATGCAACTTAGGAGCTCCCAAGGAAAAAAAAAAAAAATCAAAAAGAATGAAACCAAAATGGGAAATGCTTTTTGGGCTGATTTACTGGCTTCCCAACACAAGCAACAAATGAACAGTTAATGTCTAGATGCATGACAGATATATATTAGATTAACTCATTTATCCACAGACTCATGAAGATCGAAGTTATTTTTTTAGGAGGCAACTGCTGTCAGGTGCCTTTTTACACCGTCTGTAGTGCTGTGTGTCTTTCCCAAACAATTCTACCTTTGTTTCATCTGTCCACAGTCATTGTCCCTGTAGTGTTGTGGAGTGTCTAGGTGGACTATGGCAAATTTCAGACATGCTGCAATGGTTTTGGGAGAGCATTGGCTTCCTCTGTGGTGTCCTGCAATAGATACCATGTCTGTTCAGTGTTTTGCTTCAGTGTTACGCTCTGGTTATTTTACATATTGCCTACGAAGGTCCTCACACGTCTGCAGGAAGACAACAGATTCCATGATTTTCTTTAATCTCCAAATGTTTAGTTGTGTTATGCTCTCGTTCCATAGTGCAGTGAGACATTACACTAAGCTACATAAATAACAACTGAAAAACTGCTGTGTAGTGAACTTTCTGTGGTCCAGTCAAGATGAAAGAAAGCCATTAAAGTTGTCATAGTTTCCTGTCCAGGCCAGTGCTGCAGTTGTGCAAAATGCAACTCAGAGGTAAGTTAGTAGTGTACTCAACGTTTACTAGTCTCATACTGTCATGTCATGCATAAACTTTTTTACTGAGTTTGAGGTAATTTTATGCCATTTTCTACTACTACCAGTCACGGAGCCTTTTTACTGTATTGAATTGTTCAATTTCCTGTCCCGGGTCATGTCATGTCATGCACAAACTTTTTAAATATATATTTATTTAAATAGTCCAGTTGAAAGTATACTAATAGTATGTTGATATTAGTATCCTTACAACATGAAGTGTACTTGGGAAATATACTTTACACGCACAATCCAAGGAGTGTATTGCAGCACTTCTAGCCCTTGGAAACGAATGAGTTTCGAGTGGTACCTGGATGTGGATTGGGTCTCCCCAGGCCAAGAAGCCAGTGATAAAGTGTCACATCAGCAGATCCAGTCCTAATCCTGTAGATGTCAAATGGCCAATCAGAACATACTTCTGTACCTGGCCCAGAGCAAACACGCTTAAAGACCTTTGTTACATGCCGATGTACCCAATGACACAATGACACAATTTTTTATTTTACCTACTTTATGAGGATTGAAGTCTTCATTGGCTGACCAGGCAATGTATGATCTCACTTTAGATCATCCAGTTGAAAATAAGATGTAATAGAGAACATGTCTGAGCTGTGTGTGATACTTACCCTGTGTGTGAAAATTTGGTATGTCTTGACTCCAGCAGGACAGTGTCTTGAGTGTTGCTTGTTTATTGTTTATCTGTTCACTACAACATAATTTTATAAATGTCGTAAATCGTATATTTGTTACTTTAATTGTTGATGAGAATATATTATGCTTCTGTGTATGTGCTGATTTACAGCCATTTATAACCATTTTTGACCTACTCAGCTAAACTAATAACACATAAAAATGGCTGCACTTCTGTTCTTAAAGCCCATAATCAAGCAGTGAGACCAAACACTGACCTCACACTGTGACCTTTTTTTCTTAATTGGCCTTTCCTATGGTGATGTTTTGAAATTAATTACTTTTATAAGAGCTCCTGCTTGCTTACATGGCACAATCCTGCCATGTTTTACAAGTATCAGGCAACCCAAGCAGTGCTCTTGGCACAGCTGTCAACCTGATTGATTACCTCTGCAAATGTCTAAAGGTTGAGCCTCTCACCTCTCGACATTTCACTACAGTTTCCTTTTGGTTAACTTTGACTCCAAACTTGATAAAAGGATAACAAAAGCAGAAAAATCCCAAACACTGAAAGTGGCCTTAGAAAAATAAATGTCAGGGAGAGAATGGGCAAGACAAAGGGAGCTTTAATGCTGTGGCTAAAGAGAATTAAATACATGTAAACTGCTGTGTCACACAGGATGATGATACATATCATGACTTTATGATACACAATTTACAGTTTTGTTTTGTTTTTTTTTGCTGTTGAGTGAGATAACTTATTCATTAGCACTGCTTCATCTTTTCCCATGTTCCTGTACCTGTGTAGTATCATAACCAGGCCTTCCCTCGTAAAATTCCATCTCAGGCTTGCTGATTCATTGTAATTCTTCATGCTGTAAATTTGCATAGCATTTATTGAGCCCCTATACTGACCATATGTAGTCTAAGGTAGTTATTAGCTTACAGCATCAAATACGTAATGTCAGTTTTAATATAAGTGGAGTATATAATTGGATTATTTAAGCAAGTATATAACAATAAGAAGAGGTTTATGTTTAAAGCACGTTAGTATATAAGTCCAAGGTGCAAATATAGAAATGAAGAATGATAAGAAAAATACTGTTAGCCATTTTGTTACAACTGTTGTGTCAATAACTACTAAGAGTCAAATGCCTGCTTGAAAAGGTCTTAAGTGTTTTATCTGCTTTGTGGATGGATAGGAGCTTACCCAGATAATAAAGTCTAAGGTCAATTAAGGCTTTTAAAAAATTAAAAACTTTAAACAAAGAGTTTAAAATTTTATTGTAATGACCAGGCAAGGCAGTACAGTGGCTTGGTAGTTAGCACTGTTGCCTCACATCAAGAAGATCCCTGGTTTGAAACCCATCAGGGGCCTTTCTGTGTGGAGTCTGCATGTTCTCCCTGTGCTCGTGTGGGTTTTCTCCAGGTACTCTGGTTTCCTCCCACAGTCCAAAAACATGTATGTCAGGTTGATTGGTGACTCTAAATTGCCCATAGGAGTGAGTGTGAGTGTGTGAGGTTGTTGGTCTCTATGTGGCCCTGTGATGGACTGGGGACCTGTCCAGGGTGGACCCCTGCCTTTCACCCAAAGAGAGCTGGGATAGGCTCCAGCCGATCCATGTCACCCTAAATAGGAATAAGCGGGTATAGATGATGGATGGATGGATGGATGGATGAACAGGCAGCCAATGAAGTGAAGCACCAGCATAATGTGCTTGGAGACGGGTGACTGAAGATTGTTTGATACCTGCATAGATGGCACTGCATCCATTTTATTTTTACCTCCTACATAGAGTTAATACATCTTATTCTCCTTTTAAATTTGGTATCAACAATGTAAGATTTACAATAACATATATTTGTTTACACTATTTATCTCTTTTAATTTTCCAGACATGCACATTACTCACCACAATGAGTTACGTCATATATTTGGTTTATACAAGACATTTTCATCCCACTGTGTCACATACTGACCCTACTGCAAAAAGGTTGACAAAGAATTAATATTTGATGAAAAACCTGACCTTTACATATCATGCAATGACACATGACAGAGAAACAATGTTGTTATGTTTACTCTCTAAAACTACATGGTTACGTTTACGTTTAGGCACAGATAAAAACTTTATGTGGTTCATTTCTCATGCAGGCACCAAAATTGCCTATACTCATTTATATCTGATCCAAAAGGTTGACTATTGACCCTATCTCTCCCTTGGTTTGTGCTCTCTCTCTCTCTCTCTCTCTCTCTCTCTCTCTCTCTCTGTACCTTCTGCAGGTGTCCCTGGTCCTGGAGCTGTATATTGCTGATGTGCAGTTACTGGCCCCACCAACCTGCAGTGTCTATTTGTTGTTTATTGTTGCTGTTCTTTTCTCTCTCCTCTATCCACTCACCCCAACCGGTCGAGGCAGATGGCCGCCCAAACTGAGCCCGGTTCTGCTGGAGGTTTTATCTTCTGTTAAAGGGAGTTTTTCCTCTCCTCTGTCACCAAGTGCTGCTCATAAGGGAATTGTTGGTTTTTTTTTTTGTTTTCAGTGGGGTTGACACTCATTTGAGATTATGCAAGGTTAGGTGGGGGGTTTATTTGTTCAATTATTACTCATGTGTTGTGAGTGACATGTCACTGGGTCACTTTATTGTTTCAGTGGTTAATGATTCATCATTGAAAGTGCACTTGTAAGTGCATTTATTCACAAGTGAGCTTGCAGTATGGTTCAATCTAGCCTAAATGTAATTTAAGGACAGATGAAATTTGAAGAGGTCAGTAGAGGTCAAATTTAGATAATCTTGAATAGCAATATCACTCATCTACCTAGAGGAAATCCACAGGCATCACAATTTTAATTAGTAAGGCAGTAAATTTTATTTGCTCTGATATTGTATCCCACCCTAATGAGAGATATGTGCTTGTAACTGGACACACAATAATCATGAGGTTCTTGTTCTGGCTGGTTCCTATTATCTGTGCACTCTTGCTTATCTTGTGCTGCTGTTACATTGGAAATACAATTTAGGATGTTGATGTTTAAGCACCTTGGCTTGTGTCCTGCATTTCATACTCATATAGTGAGACCAAATTTAGGAAAAAGAAATTGTCTAAAGTGCATCATCTTTAATTCAGGTTGACAATATCTGTCACATTACTTTGCCTGAAATTTTAAAGAGCAGCTTTATCTGAAAGAAAAATGTGATTTTCTCATTATGGCTCAGGTCACGGAGCTTCGGCTCAAGCCTAAATTCACGTGTTAAAACTATGACCATGGAAACCTCACTTAGTGATACAACATATACCAGAATTATCAATGATCATTTCTTCTGCACTTCAGCCTTTGACTACTTCTTCACCTGCCTCTCTACTCCTAAAGTAGATAGTGACTCTGTCCAGAGGCTTGAAGAGCCAATTACAATTGAAGATGTTAGAGAAGTGGCATTTTCTATGCAGACAGTGAACTGTCTAGGTCCGGATGGATTCCTAGTTGAATTCTATAGGAGATTCTTCAATAACGTGGTCCTAATCCTAATTTATATGCTCATCCTTTTGTAATTGGTGGATACTCTTCAACATGCTTTGTCACTTTGTCTGCATATATCACATCAGAGCTCCTAATTTCATCAAATGCAGAAAAGGCCTTTGACCAAGAGTACATTTTTCTACACCTTAGGAAAGTTCAGCTTTGGAAATAAATTCATATCTAAAGTGAGGCTGTTATTTACTTTTCCTGCCTAGTCGGTCAGAACCAATAACACTCACTCAAAGCCTTTTCCCCTCCACCAATCTACCTGACAGGGCAGTCTATTGAGATTTCTTTTATTTGTTATTGCCACTGAGCCACTAGCTGTGGCACACACCCACATTTTACAGATGAGAAACATGATCTTTTAATGTATACAAAGCTGTTTTTAGGCATATTTGAAAGAGGCAGAACCCAGGATGCCAGTTGAAAGGTCGCCAAAAAGACAAAGATATATTTTTTAAATTAATTGCAGACTGCCAATACAGTTTTAAGTTTGTGACTGATGTCCAATGCACCGTTTATAATATTAAGTAAAAATAAAAATGAACATCACATTGCGCTAAAGAGATGATACTGAGAAGCACCTGCAGACTGTAGAAAGGGACATGTCATATGACTTGTTGGCTCTAGCTTTGTGACTCAGATTTCTGATCCAGTGTATGATGTTCTTCCAAGTCCATCCAACCTGCACAGTTGGGGTCTTGCAGAAACTCAGGCACACCACATAGGTTTAAGCACAACAACTAGACAGTTATGTTTAGGCATTAAAACATCTCGGTTAGGTTTAGGCAATGAAATGTCCTGGTTAGGCATTAAAATGCCGAGGGACCTTGGCGTGGACGCCTTCATCAAAACACTGGGGCTCTGGAGACCGGGACTGGACCTCGGCATGGGCACCTTTGCCAGAACACCGGGGTTCTGGAGACCAGGTCTGGAGCTCGGCGTGGGAAACTTCACCAGAATGCCGGGGCTCCAGAGACCAAGGGGGACCACCAGTGAGGACAGCTTCATTGGCACATTGGAGCTCTGGAGTCTTGACTGGAACCTCAGTGGGGACGACATGCTGGCAGCTGGAGTGGAACCTCAGTGGGGATGGCCTCATCGGCGCACTGAGGTTCTGGAGATTCTGGAAAGCTAGCAGAGAACTCTGATGAAGGGCTAGCCTGTCACTCAGATGAAGGGCTAGCCAGGGACTCTGACAAAGGGCTAACCACGGACTCTAGCAGGCTATCTGGCAGGACTCAGGTAGCAGACTAGTCAGGGAGTGAGGTGGCAGGCTAGCCAGCCGTGGGAACTGGAGTTGGGCTAGGCACTCCTGCCTAGCCTCGACGAAGGGGATACATCGGCGGAAAGCATGTCCAGCATGTCTCCAGCCACATGTTGGAGGCGGCGAACAGGGGGACTGCCGCTGCCTTGGAGGCATCGTGAGGAAGCTGCCTCACGCTCTCCTCCAGCTGGGAAGACAACGCTAACGGTTCCACATAGTCGGTATGGAGGAGGTCTGTCAAGGCTAGACGGAACGCCGCCACATATTCCTCCTCGACCATCTCCCCTATGCTGTCCGCTGGGTCCTTTTGCAGTGGGAGCATTCTGTTGTGAGGTAAGAATGTAGGCGTGGACCCAAGTGCAGGACACACAGTCTTTTATTTATTTCCAGGAAACCCAGGCTCAAAACTCCACTACTCGGCGTGCCAAAACTAACTTTGCCACTCAGCGAAAACAAACTTCAGTCTCCTGTTACGAGGGAGAATCACAGACAAACATAAGGCTAACACTAGCATAAGTGATCATGCTGTCCTGTTCAGTCTGAATCTCTTTTTGGATTCTGACGTGGGAGATGACCTGAAACCCTGCGCCATACAAACACATTGCTTCATCCACCTGGACAAAAGCGAAGGCGATATCCCTGTGTGGTGTGCTAAATGTCCAAAACCACTTTTGGAATGGCCTCAAGTGTTTGGGTTATATTCCCCCTGGAGCACCTCATCTTTGACCATGATGATTCTTTGACTATCAACTTTAATTACATGGCCAACGTCAAACCATGTACCATCACAAGTATCGCGTTCAAGTAAAAAATATTCCATGAAGGGAGTTTTTGGAACCAATGGGGTTTCTTGTGAAGCCCCTCACTGTTTCTCACTCTACCTCTGCAACAGACAACCTCGCACCACCACGTGTTGCAGCGCAAGCATCACAGGTCCCTAAATCACAAATGCTACAATAAAGTTAGAGATTAATGATTGTGACCTAACACCCAAGGAACACTAAGTAAATGATAAAACAAAGGGGAAAAAACAGCAATTTAGATTAGTTTTATCAGCTGATGAGAAAGAATTATCAACCTAATTTTATCAATTCAGGATAGGTTTTAAGGTAGGCTATTATTTATTGACTATTGATGAAATCAATCATAATATTTTTACTGTATTTTCAGCCTCCATTAACACACAAGCAAGCTATGTGATGAAAATGAAAAAAAAAAGAAAATGAAAAGCATTAGCTCTGTCTACTAGGTCTAAGAAGAGAAATGTGTTCAGGCATTCAGAAGACAAAGCCTTTTTATAGGTTAAGGAAAGACAAAGGAGCACTTTCAAAGATTTTCTATATTTCATGGTGTTGGCCACCCTGGTGTGCTGCTCTTTTATGGCCACCATGGATTTCATTGCCAAGGGGTTGAAACATATTACAAGAAAAAAGGCAGTAGTTTGAACGTGACTTGGCTTTTTCCTTCAACTATAATAAACTAACTTCAACTAACTTGCAAGTGACAGGGGAGATGGGTTGGGATGGGGAGAGAGAGAGAGACCCTGTTCTATTTCAATAAACTAATTTGTACACATTAACACATTTTCCATTGTACTTTCTGACTGGCCATTGATCTAATTAATTTGTGTGACTGTCCAAGGAAAAAGTGCTTCTTTCACATACTGTATGAGGTGGAGACTTTTCAAAAGACACTATTCCTTAATCCTGACATGTCTTAATTTCCTTTGACAGAGAGAAGCTACAGTAAATGAAATTACCTTCAATTAGTGCCCTAGAAACATACAGATGGTGACAATAAAATATTTTTTGGTTGCCAATCAGTCATGTGAGTGTTTCTGACAAAATGGACAATGTCAGCTAACAGAGATCTGTATTTGTATTTATTTGGCATCAATAATCTAAGAAGAGAGATTTCTAAAACTTCTAATTACTTCATTGTAGAATGGAAAAAAAAACTTTGCTTTATTGCACCTAAAGTTACTGATTTAGAAAATTTACTCTGGCAAGACACACAGTATGCCTTTATTAACCCAAGAAGGAGTGTCAGACTTGAAGCAATCCATTTATGGGTTTACTTAATATATGCAGTGAGAAGTCATTTAGTCTGTAGAAATTGGAATCCATACAAATGATTGAGTTCCAACCAAAATCATTGTTAGCTGAAAGCCCATGTCCTTAACACTAATGCATCAGTATGATGAAATCTCACGTAGGACATTTCCAGGACCCAGAGTGCACTGGCTGTTGTTTCACACTGCCGATGCTGGAAACCCTTTGGTTTGTGTCATTATTGTTCAGATTACACCAATTTTATTTTGAGTTTCAGAGACATTCATGTGAGAGAGCAAATGGAAACAAAAGCCACAGAATTTCCATGTGTAAAACATACAAAATATAATTACAATAGTAACAATAATAATAATACCACATATTTAATTTCAACAAGGACAACCGGTCAAAGTGAAACAAAACTGCCCAAGCCCCAAGTTCACTTTGTGTCAGTTAGTTTTACATAATTTGATTAATAACACATGGTTGTTTATTCAGCTGTGTAGACTGCTCTATCCTCTATCCTATCTTGTGGGTCTTTTCATATAGAGGGACTTTGTGTGAAAATAAAAGTTTTACAACTATTTATACCTGTAGCTCACTTGTTTCAAATTTGTTTAATTTTTCTCCGTGTAATTAAAGTAATTGGAGTCAGAAAACCTCAGGCAAAAAGAGTATAATTTCATCAGAAAACTATAAGACTGCAACCAATAGTTATTATCATTATCAGTAAATGACAATTACTTAATTTAATAGTTGTTTCATTGCTGTGAAATGTCAAAAATAGTCATTATTCACTAAAGCCCTGAAGTATTCATATTGATGTATTTTATTTATTAATTTATTTGCCTGACCAGTAGTCAAAACTGGAACTATCGAGTGAGGTTGGTGTATTCACCCAAATAACGAGTGAAGCCTGAATGCTGGCACTCAATCCTAACTTTGCTTCAGCTGCATCCTTTATTACCTGCAGCTGGAAGCCTGCAGTATAGCTCTTTCTTTTGGGTGTCATTTTCACTTGTTGTCACTAGGAGTGACACTTTCACTTTCACTTTCACTAGGAGTCAAAAGTAGACGGTTGCTGTTCTTTTCTCTCTCCTCTATCCACTCACCCCAACCAGTCGAGGCAGATGGCCGCCCAAACTGAGCCTGGTTCTGCTGGAGGGTTTTTCTTCCGTTAAAGGGAGTTTTTCCTCTCCACTGTCACCAAGTGCTTGATCATAAGGGATTTGTTGGGTTTTTTGTAAAGTGCCTTGAGATGATTTGTATTGTGATTTGGCACTAAACAAATAAATTGAATTGCATTGAATGGAATTGAGGAAGACCAAAGAGGAGGTTCATGGATGTAGTGAAGGAGGACATGAGGATAGTTGGTGTGGGTGAGGAGGATACAGAGGATAGGGTTAAATGGAGGCAGATGATTGGCTGTGGAGACCCCTGAAGGGAGCAGCTGAAAGGAGAAGAAGAAAGGGCTAAAATTTGAAGAAAAATTGCATTAACCTTTAGGTTTTGATTAACTCAAGTATTTCATACAGGACATTCTTGGAAAAGATTAATTTCTGTTTTTTAGATCATTTGTGATCCGACTTTGAAATATTCCATTGTGTCATATACAGTAGATACATTACACAGTGTTAGTCACTGTCTGAGGTATCGCTTTTCTACAAACTCCAGAAGTTCTGGAAAAATGCACATAGTGGATGTACATTCACATTCACTACTCTTATGCATATATTACAACAGTCAGTGGCGTTATATATCCAGATATTTTGCTTGCACTTTGTCACATTTTTCATCAACACACCAACTTTTCCACTACTGCCATGCATAAAGACATTTTACAATATTTTGACTATGTATTTTTTGGGAAAGACACTAAATATGTGTTTGAAGACACATTTTAACTTCCAGTCAATGGTATTTTAGCCAAAATATTCCCTTCCCCACCATTTTATTTAAAAAAAAATCCATTTGTTGTGTCATTTGTGGCAGCAACAGGGCTGAAAAAAAATGACCTGCCTGTCAACTACTTGTTCTGTATTCTGCCGCTGCACTAAATGTGTGTCTCCCATAAGGTTTTGAACCAGATGTGTTACCGTTTGTGTTTCTTGTTTTACAGCTTCAACTAGTGAGCTATGACAGAGAAGGTACCCACAGCAGCTTCCCTTCACAAATAGTAGACCGTACTCAAGACCAAAATTAAACCAAAAAGAAGTTGTAGCCTGCAAGAACTAAAACCTGAATTAGTATTGGTGTTGCTTTACAATCATGGCAATATCTGTTTACATTCATTAGGATAATAATGGGTTTTCTTACATCTGAATGAGCCATGAGAGATGCTATGATCCTCCTTCAATGCTCTCTCTTGTAGAAAAAACAAAATTCTCCTCAATAGTGAGGCAGTGTGTGTGTGTTCATCTGTTCTGGGGGAGTGGCTTTGGAGAGAAGGCAGAACTAAAGGGTGTAAGTTAGAGATTCCTCTTGCTGGTTTTTCCAGGATGGCTTGCTGTACTTTAAACACTGTCATGACTTAGGTATTTACATTTAACAGTGTAAGGCGACATATAAAAATAACTAACCAACTTGGGAAAACAACTGAACCTGTGCCATGGTTTATTTTTATTGTTGTTTTAATGCACTCTATGTATTTTATGCTGTATGCTTCCTTTTTCTCTCTGTAAGGTGACCTTGAGAGTTTGAAAGGCGCCATGAAATAAAATGTATTATTATTATTATTATTATTATTTGTCCTTGATTTATTTTGACTTTGTGTTCCTTAAATGATCATATTTTAGACTTTTGTCATTATGTTTCAGTGGGTTGAAGGGAGGCAAACTGAAAATGGAGACCTGCAACAAATGTCAGTGGCCAGACGGAAACCATTGACATAACTCATGCACTGTGCTTGTGCATGTGGTGTGCCAAACAAAATGTGGATCTTATTTATTTATTTATTTATTTGGGGAGAGGACACTTCCAGAAGTTCTGGAAAAATGCACGTAGTGGATGTACATTTACATTCAGCTCTCTTGATTGACTCCCTTCTTGTTCCAGCAAAAAAATAAACTGGATGATATTGATTTTAATCTCAAATGTAGACATTTAAGTTTTATTTTGTCTAAAGGCAGTATAAAGTTTGTTTTCCTTTTTTTCTCTGGTGTGCTGCTGTGCAGTTTATTCACAGCCAGCCCCTTGGTAGTGGTACCAACAAGGGATGACCATATGATAATCTCATTAATCAAAACACATTCCCAAAATTGCAGCTTAAAATAAGAAAACTATTACAATAGGAAGTTTTTCTTTTTTTCTTTTTTTTAACAAAAGTTGCCCTAAACACAAAAAACACATTCATGCACATTAAAATGTACACTTACAAACGTGTGGTGTTGTGAGCATGTTTTAATGTGCAGGCAGACATCACCCATGTTTCTATGCATGTGCAAAGAAATTATAGCATTGCGAGTTGTAGAAAGACAGAACAGAGTGAAAAACACAGCACAACAAAGCACATAATGAGTGTGTCCCCTTGAAATGATGTGATATTTATGTGGAAGGTCTCAGAAAACAAAGGATGCTTCAGAATCTCCATGCCACTTCCCATCCCATTCAAAAATGTATAGTTCTCTGTTTTCCCATCTCTCTATTTTTGTGATTTGCCAGAAAAGTGCTACAGAAAGTGTATACTGGCTGTATCTAACAAAGGAGAAGAGTTTTAGCAAGCAGAGCCTAACAAATCAATCTGGTTTTATAAATACATCTGCGTCTACTTTTTGTTTTTGACTTGAGGTGGGATTTAATTCTCATTACCTCCAACCAAATATAATTGCATTTGCGAAGAATATTCCCTGTATATATGTATGTGTGCATTTGAAATAAGTGTCTGCAATGACATTTAGTGAGCCACAAGTACATCAAGAAAACACTTCACTAACTAATTAACAATATGATAAACATGTATTTTTTATTATGTGTGGAAACTTTTTTAAATCCTGAAGTTCTGTTTATTGTTGTTGAGCAGAAAATAAAAAGTCTGCAAGTAATTATAGCTGTATCTTACCATTACATCTGTTGTTTTCCAATTTATATTTACACATTCAATTGATGGTTTGATTTAGAGTGATTGACAGCTGGTTTCAATTAGAGGGCATATTCTTAAATAGGACAGGCTATATTTTTGAAGGATTAAATCATGAGTTTATGGTGACTTTTGTTTTTATTTTTGTCAGAATGGCTTGGTGTTTATTTTTGTAAACTTATTTTAGGAGATTAGCTGGTTGTATTAGCCTAGCTGAAGTATAATGAGTTGGCAAGTTGCGATTCGGCTTACTTACTCAAAGACACTTTGACAGAAGATATTTATCACATTATTTCTACCTAAACAGGTAAAGTCATAAACATTGTGAACCCAGACTGGGAGCTTTTTATAAATTAGCCATAAAAAGTTAAAATCTGCACAAAAATTTGACTTTCATGTAATTTTCCTTCAGGCATTCACACTGTCATGGCCTCCTGATGGCAAAGACAAAAAGGCTTTCTGTCTTTGAACGTGGCAGGATTGTTGAGCTGCACAAGCAAAGCCTCTTGCAATGCACCATCACTGCCGAAGTTGGACGCAGTAAGGCATTCAATTTAAATTTCTTAAAAGATACTGAAGGTTATGGGACAAAAAAGTCAAGTGATGGACCCAAAACAATTTCACCTGCACTAAGTCACAGCATCCGACGTGCTGTCTGTGAAGACACTAGGTTGATCCTTGACCCAAATTAAAGCCCTTACTAATGCTGACTGCAGCCCTATAACCATAAAATGGCATCTGCAAGAGAAGAGCTTAAAGAACAAAAATCATCTTCAAATGCCAAGTCTCCTATCATGCCACAAATATGCCTATTTGGATATTGCAAGGGAGCACCAAACATGGGACACTGAAAGGTAGAAAAAAGTTTTATTCTCAGGATAAGATCTCGGATACAAGCGGCTGAAATGTGCTTCCTTCATGCTGCTCTTCCACATCAAGGGGGGCCGGCTGAGGTGGCTTGGCCATCTGGATGCCTCCTGGGGAGGTGTTCTGGGCATGTCCCACCAGGTGGAGGCTCCGGGAAAGACCCAGGACACACTGGAGCGACTATGTCACTCGGTTGGCCTGGGAACGCCTCAGTGTCCCCCCCGGATGAGCTGGAGGAGGTGTCCAGGGAAAAGGAAGTCTGGGCATCCCTGCTTAGGCTACTGCCCTAGATAGGTGGAAGAAGATGAATGGATGGATGGATGGATGCCCTTCATGAAGCCATCTTCACCACATGGAGCAAGGTTCCCACCAACCCTCCCAGGAAACAGTCGCATCAAGCATGCCGAAACAAACGTTTGATGTGATCAACAAGAACGGTGGGGCTACTCAATACTGAATCTTTTTTTGGCACTTTTAGTTCTGTTTTGGGGTTTTTTGGGGCTATGGTTTTAAACTTTTGATCAGCTGATGTACAGCCTGTTTGAGTTATTATTTTTATGTCTTGCTCCTGTTTCTTCTTTTGGCATTTTGAAGCACTACTAGCAACCTTGTTACGATCCAGAAGTGCGAAATGCAAATACTTGTAATGTTTCCCCCCGGTCTTAAGATTTTGTTCAGGAGTGTATGTCTAGAGATGATTCTTTGGGCCCTGATCTGTTAGAATGTATGTATGAGGTGATGAAAAATACTCGTCTCAGATTTGTGTATTTCCTTGAGGCACTCATGGTTTTCCAAGTTTTCACTGTTAAGAACATTTTACCTACCGCAATTCTGAGTTTGTAAATAAATAAAAAGAAAAAAAACTTCAAACTATCAAGTGTGGAAGAAAAAGAAAGCAAATAAAAAATAAATAAAGTATCATTCAACACATGCCTGTTTGTTTGAATTCCACATTTTGAAAATATTGGGCTCTGCATATGTTTTTGCAGCGGTAATGTATGTATTATTGTATCTGCCTCTAATAATACATTTAGTACAGTAAAAGATCCTGTCTCTGTTGGAGAAGAGGAGGAGGCAAATAGGAGATGTATAATAAGATGTCATCAGCATATAAACAAATATATTTGGACCCTTACATGTCATTAGTAAATATTGTATGGTTCTGTCTGATACTAACAGCTCAATGACAATCACTAAAAAGGAAGGGAGTATAGAGGGGGGAGTTATCATGGGTCCCACAATGAACTGCATCAGAAGCGTATTGTACGTCTAATGAAATAATAACTGCATTGTCGATAAACTTTTGTCCAAGACAATAAATAATAAATAAATAATGTATTACATTATATATAAAATGTATTTTAGATAACTTCTTTTGGTCAGGACGAATAATAAAACATGCATCCTTGCAGCCTTTTAGTCTTTTGGCCCAAACAAACATAACAATATGACTGATTTTACTGAAGTTTAGTCAATGTTCAGTTTGGATTTCCAAAACCAAATTTTCTTATATTTTATTCCTCCTGTTTTAGATTCTTTTCACTGGTTACCTATAAAATCCAGAATAGAATTTAAAATCATCAAATACAAAATCCCTTCATGATCAAGCTCCTTCATACCTTAAAGACCTCATAGTACCATATTATCCCAATAGACCACTTCGCTCTCAGAGTGCAGGTCTACTTGTGGTTCCCAGAGTTTCCAAGAGTAGAATGGGAGGCAGAGCCTTTAGCTATCAAGGTCCTCTCCTGTCAAAACAAGCTCCCAGTCTGGGTTCAGGAGGCAGACACCCGCTGTACTTTTAAGGTTAGACTTTCCTTAGACTTTACTTTTTGACAAAGCTTATAGTTAGACTTATGCTGCTATAGGCCTAGACTGCCTGAGGACTTTCCATTATGCACCAAGCTCCCCTCTCCTCTCTGCTCCTTTCACATTTATATGACACTAACTTTGTGCCTTCTCGCCTATAGTTTGTATATTTTTTTTTATTGTGATTTGAATTGAAAATTGAAATTGAACAGAAAAAGACAATTCTACTTTTGTTTTTGTAATTTTAGGATACTGAAGTGTTAATACAATAATACAATAAACTGATAAAAGCACCTAGATATAAAATTGACTTATTGTTTTTATAACCCCAGCAATCAATATGTCACCATAAACATCACTGAAAAGAAAATAATATTATAATTACTAATATTCAATTTACACTCAAACCAATAATCTACCTTTAAACTAATAAGCGCCTATTTAACACTAAAAGGAGAATAGCCAAAAACACTATGCAGATATCTTAATCCTTTTCAAGTAATGATACAATTCAAAACAATCACATAAAGGCAGACCTGCTACTACACAGACAATTTAGGTTAAATCATAGTAGGTCAAAGAAGCTCTGCATTATTTGTGTGCTCTAAACTGAAATAATGGCACAGCAACTTTGCTAGAATAGCTATATATGCCACTCTGCTTCTCCAGTGTGATATATGCAATTGCTTGGCACAGTCTGACTGAGCAGTGAGCATAGCGTGTACAGCAGGTGAATAAGCTTGTAACTACACTGCCAGAGTTAAAATAGTCTAACCTTGGTCAAACCAACTTTGCTTCCCATATCCAAGGTTAAACAGGAAAACAAAACACACACTGTAAGTAACATAATATTCAACTGTCAAGATATTGGACTCTAAGCACAGTCACTGGTCGACTTAGTTTGTAAGATGCTTTTATTGACCAAAGTAAGAATATTGGAACAAAAACATTAGAGGCAGGGGACTAGGCTCTCCATGGCAGTGAAGAAGGCTGGCTGGTCAGGCTGAGACGGAGGCGAGGTGAGGGGCAGAAGCTGAGATGTGGGCTTGATGGAGGATTGACTGGTACTAGGGAGTTTATAGCAAAAACAGGATCAAGGTGTGATACTGTTTCTTTTAAGAAAAGCAGAGAGGGAATAGGGCAAACAAGACTGACAGGGCAAAGACAATATTCATGTCTTGTGACAGGAGTGTAAATATGCAGGCAAACAAATATGCAGAGTTACTGTCAGGGAGCAGGGAAATGAAGATTCTAGTAGGCAGACAGGCAGAGTTACTGATGAGCAGACAGTAGACTTGGTCACAGACAGCCCGATTCAGGTTCAGGCAGGTACAGGAGGCCAGTGATCAATCCCGAGGGGAAGATGTCTAAGGCTGGCCACAAACTAGATGATTTTATGCCTGATTTTGATTTAAAGTGGTGTCAAGTGGTGTAGTTTACGGCTCCTAATCGAGTCGGAAGCTCAATTGTAAATATCAAACATGTTTGATATTTAAGATTGTTGGTTGGGGACACGCTGATCGAATAGAGCCACCACTACTTTTACATCACAAATGCGGCAAGCGCCAAATAGAGCAATGAGAAGCAAGACTTGTTTGTTGAATTATGTCAAGACGTACCACAATAGGGCCACAATGAAAAAGGAGTGGATCACAAAGTCATGTTTGATAACAGGTTTATGTGAAATCACATGTCTGTGAAATCAACATGAAATCATTACTACAAAGGGCAGGTGTGTGTGGTCAAATAAATAAATAAACAATTTCGCTTTGCCAAATACCAGTTTTGGAATTTTGGAATAGAAACTCACTGGCTACAAGAAGCGAAGAAACTTAAGTGAAGTCAACATATTTTGTTTAAGCTGCAATAATGTTTGGGGCATTAGTAAGAGCACACACACAGCTCTAATGGACTAACAAACAGTGGTATAGCATGCATTCAGAAAGCAAAGTGCATTATTACTATTTAATAAATATGGTTGCTCACTACCTGACGAATGTATGTCCTATGCTGTCTCTATGTTGTGCTTCCATTGCAAAATAGTATTTTCTCTTTAACGTAGAAAACTCACATGTTGAATGAACAAAGTTACGGGAACTACATCCTGTATCTTTAAGAGTTTTGTTGCTATGTGTACAACACCATCTTCCATAGGGGTTTGATATCATTCATTCTGAAATGTTGCAAATGCAAACCAGCATTCAGTGGCATTGTCTGTTTGAAAAGGAGAATATCTACCATCCCTGCTTACATGCTTGCTCTTGGCAGATTGGCAGTTCAGCCACAGACTTAACTTAGGGATGTGGACAGCAGAGCTCATTCTGCTGGACGATGAATTTCAGATACCAGGATGAGATTGTGGAATAGGACCAGCGTAATCCCAGGTCACCTTCAAACAGCATCACAATATCCCAGACAGCAGCCGACCCAGATCTCTTCCTCTACTTTCTCCATTCACTCATTCCTTGTCTGTTCATCTGTCTGTCTTTTTCATTTAGTTTTTTTTTCTTCCAAAACACCTCATCCAGTAAGCAATTTTGTCTTTAACTTGGGGGTTATCTGGTCAAAAATATACAGTATGCATATACTGCTACAGTGCTTCTAAACAGAGAGTAGTGCTGTTATAAAAAACATTTCACTTTCCCCATTCTCAGGCCAAATGTTTGTTGTTATTAAAAACAATTGATAAACTAAGGAAGGCAGTAATAACAGCACACTGTGAACTTGATGAAAAAATGTGATGATAAAATGTAAAAGCTTTTGAAGCTGATTATTTGTCATTGTAAAAGATGAGCGAATACATTAATCTTTAACTACATGGGTGATTTTAAAATATATATCACAGAAAACCACATAAATGGAGCCAGGACTGCAGAGGCATCACTGTTATCTGCTATGTTAGTCCAGTTTTACAGGACTACTTTATCTATATCAAACTAACAAATGGAAGCCGCAATACCTTGAAACAACAAACGCAGATACAAAGAGAACATGCAAACTCCAGACAGAAAGACCTTGTGAGGCAGCAGCGCTACAACGTATTTAAAAATGTAAAGTAGAGATGAAGGAGCAGCAATTGTAGGAGGCATGACTGCCTCCAATGGAGGTTACTGTTGGACTTGCTTTTTCTCTGCTGGAGAGTCTGGTGGAGTCTGGGCAGTCACTAGAAACATGTTTATGTCTCTCTAAGAGAGCCACTGCAGACACCTGTATTGTAGCTGAGCTAGGGCTCTTCTACAAGAAGCGTTCTTCTGTTTGTGGGAGAGCGTCAGTATATAGGCAAAGCTCAACTGTTTACCGCGGTTAATGTTACTGTTATTGTCATCACCAATTGAATTCCAGTCTTAGAACATACCATAGTTTGACAGTAAAGGTGAGACCATGAGTGAGTTGAGGGGTCTCATGGAGTTAAGACATATCTGGAGTAACAGCAGAGCAGAGAGCAGTGAACTCCACAGTGTTCAACATTAGAGATTACAGCTGGAACTTAATCATTTTTAAGATATAGAGAAATCTATTAACTTCTAATACCCGGAGCTGCAGATGCTGGGAATTTGTCTTAGGATATGGGAAGAAATCTTGAGCAAATGACTTCAACACTTAATCTTGTTACAGTTAGTCTAAGGTCAGCCTTGGAGGACCTGTCTGCGTCTAATTCCAACAGCCTTGCTCAAATTCCTGTCACTCTGAAATTAACCTCCTAAGACCCGAGCTTTGGTTTGGCTTGCATTTTAGATTTCTTCTAGCTATTTGGGGTTATATTTACCCAATAAATAATGTGCTTATGTTTTGTTATTGCTTTTGTTTTTGTTTTTTTTGTAATGCTCCCTCCAAAACTACTACTCCAAAATAGGAATGTCCTTTTTGTCTGTGGGAACAGTTGGATCACACTTAACCTTTGTGAAAGTTTTACAGTGCAGATAACAAAAAATATGATGTCCACGTATGTGGACGCCAGGCCATAGGAGGTTAAACACAGCACACACCTCCCATTCTTATCTGTACATTATGTTACCTAACCCTTCATCAAATAATTTCTCTTTAAAGCAGTTCAACATCCCCATTGCCATAATGATAGGACCTACAAGCTGAATTAGATTAGCTCTCTCTCTCTCTCTCTCTTTCTCTCTCCTAATCACAAAGAGTAATGACTAAGTAAATACAATCTCTACAAACAACACTGGTCATACATATAAAGTATATGTATTAAATCACTGAACTGTCAACCTCATCACTAGATGTTGTGCCATTGTAATGCTGGGCATTATGTAATAATATTGAAATAGTTTTTTTTTTTTTCTGCTTGTAAATTTCAAATAAGACTTTTATTAAAGCAAAACAGCAAATCCTGTATATGTGTATCTAGGTTTTTTATGTCATCAGTGTGGTGTCTTTGTTATAAAGTGTTTGCATTTCTACAGAATAAGTGATTTGGTGTTGAATTAATTCTTTGCAGTGTCCTGACTAGTGATGGGTTAAATGTAAAACAGATTATACATGTGAACTCGAGGCTCACCAGACAGACACAAAGCACATCCATGGAGCAATGCACTGAGAATAATGAATACTATATTACCCAGTAGAGTTGACTACCCGCATCCTTATGAACAACACAGAAGTGTACTTAATCAAAGCATGCTTCACAAATCTACAGTAAATCAGTGCTGTCCATTTAAAGATTGTGGCGGAATAAACTGATTGATTTATGGGCAAGCTGCTTGTTCATGCAAAATGTACATGTTTATTCCTTTAATTTTTTTCACATAAATTGCACAGAATGTTATTTTCTTTTAGAAAATCCTCACTTTATCTCTACAAAGCTGGTTTTAGTGTGTTATTAGTTAAAACCCAGTAGCAAATTTATTTTAACCAGGCATCTTTCATCCGTAACAACTGCTCATTAGCTTGAGCAGTGAAGTAGAAGGGAAAGCAGCATGCTACCCTGCCCTCTGGTGTTCATGTTTTGCACAATATTTGACTCTTGCCAATTCTAATGTGTACTTGTGAAGACAACATCAAATGTGTCCAGACCTGCCATTTCCATAATTGCTTTGCTTGATGATGATCCTTTTTGATGTGTGTGCATATTGTCAAGATATCATCATGAAAAATAAATGCCCTGATGTTGACAAGACAAAGGACAAGACAAGATGATTCATTTCTCATGTCTGAGGCATAAATCCTACATGAGGATGCTTATTCTGCACAAAAGGTGCAGACCTGACTTTTAGAAACAAGGTCGAACTGTGGTAAAAATATGACAGTCACTTCAGAAGTGTTTTAATCGCGTCAACTGTAAAAAATGAATAAAGGCAGACTAAGATCTAATCTTGGATTTAGATCGAGCTGGTGGAAACCTTAATATCTGCTCCTGATATTGCTGAACAAGACCACAGATGCATCTTTTGATCTTGGCAGGGAACTGCCTCATGTAGATACTGTAGATCAATGAATTAGACAGATATAAACTCAAAATGACACAACAGAATTCATACATCTTATTATTTTATACAATTAAAAGCATTTTCACCTGTGACAAATACACGTTTGTTTTTTTTGTAAGATTGAAACACTACTGCACAAAACATGTCATCTTGAAGTTGTAATGCAAAGTGAATAGAGTCCACTCCACTCAATGCCACAGTGTCACCCGATGAAGTGATGCAACTTACGTTATTTTTGCACTCTTGTTGATCTATAGAGACTGTCCCAGAGAGAAAGGTGTCATCTGCTTACTATAGAAAACTATCTAAAATGTATTATGCATTGTAAACTCATTCATTCATTATCTGTTAGGATCTGCGTACTGCTTCCTGTTTCGGGACTTTATTTTGAAAGGACTTAATATCTGTGGTTTCTCTCTTAGTTTTCCTGGCTTTGCTCTTGACATTAGTGCTAGATTATGTTCAGCTATTCCTTGTCTTGTGGTGTGTGTGTGTGTGTCTCTGTGTGTGTGCATGTGTTTATATATACACCTCCACTTGTCCTTTGCTCAGCATCAGATCCTTGTATGTGATGTGTATATGTTGGGCATATGTTTTGTTCAGGGATACCTTTAGGTGTGTTGTTCTTGATGGTAGGAGTACCAATGATGTAGCTTCTCCCCCTGTTCATGTTATATTGCGTAGCTGTGTTTGCCTTTTCAGTGAAGGATTCCCAGATATGCTTTAGTATTTGTTTTTGTTTTGTTCTTGAGTTTTTTCTGTTACCTGGGACTTCTGTGTTTGTGTTCCTGCTTGCACCTTTGAACCCTGCAAACACCCCAAATCTGTGAAATCTATATTAAATTTTCTATGCTTGCTTACTCTTATTTAGGGTCACAGGGATCAGCTGGAGCCTATCCCAGCTCTCTTTGGGAGAAAGGCAGGGGTACACCCTGGACAGGTCCCCAGTCCATCACCGGGCCACTACATATAAACTGAATTTGTTCAATTTTAAATACGGAGATTATATGGCTTTGACCCTACATCTACACTGCAATATATAGCCAGTATGTGAAAATGTGTTTTTCACACTCTTATCTTATCTCTTAGTTCACTTTAACCCTGCTGTTCATTTTGACCCATTTATACGTCTGAGTTCCCAAGAACGCAGGTAATTCTCTTGTTTTCTCTTTTTTTTATGTTTTATAGATGGTCTGTACTTGCTAAGATGATGTCTGCAGGTCAGTTTCATGCACATGCTTTCAAGTACTCTTTCATATTATGGAAAAAAAGAATAAAAGGTAAACATGAGCTGTGCTACACATTACAATACTGGGAGAGATTATGCCAAAGATAGATGCTATAACATTTGTTCCATAAGACTGACCGTGTTTCTACCCATGGGCAAACATGTATGGGCAGTCATTTAGAGATGCTCATTGCTTTTATACACATGCTGTATAGTGTAACATCAAAATTGTATTTACTGATAGATGTGTGATAGATATATTAACTGAGGTGAAACTTTGTGTTATTTAAAGGATGATTTCGATTGGCTTTGGTGATTTTGCTTTAGTGGCACTTTGTTGTCATCATTTTTGGCTTTAGTCAAACATTTGACAACGATTAGAGGAACTGCAATGTAATCTGATCCTCCCCTTTTTTTCTGGCACCACCAGTAGGTCAAAATGAAAAATCCCTAAATATACTGTGTATTTAAACTATACACTATACATCATGGTTCACAAATGAAGGATCAAATAGTGACTCTTCTTTTAGTCCCATTATCAGATTCACATACGTGATTCTGTGTCATTGGGGAACAGCCTTCTGGGCTCTCACTAATTAGTAGCTCTTCTTCATAGCCCTTCCTCTAAAGAACAATTCGTCTATGCTCACCTCAGACATAAGTTGCGGTTCGGGTGTGTTCTTCCCTATCTTTTTTTCAGGCTAAGCACTAAAAGTGCTATTGCAGTTAAAGAGCACACATTCATGGAAAAGAGGACTGCAGATTGCAATGTTACCACACTTGCAACGTGTGTGGCAAGTGTGGTACTGGCCACATCTTCGGGGACAACCTGGACCCCCACTGTGTGAGGTGTATTTGAGTGGAACATGCTTGCATTGCCCTCACTTCAAGGGCAACCCACATGTTCTGCAAGAAGCTTTGCCAGAAGGCAGAGTTCTTCCTGCTAAGCTAGTGGACAGGTCCACCAATGTGCCTTCCAGACCGCCACTGTGGTGAACAACATCGCTGTCCTTGCACCCTTTCTCTCTGAGCTGGTGATGGACCCTGAGAACCTTCTGCCTGATAGTACAGAGCAAGTTAGCAATATATCAGGCACTATCCTGTCACTCTGCGACAGCCAGACAATGGCGCATAGAAACACATCTCTCCCCCATTCCAGACACTGTCAAGAGGGATGTGGTGGTGGGTCGCATAAGCCATGAAGGCCTATTCAAACTAGTTAGTTAGACTAGTGAAGGAGCTCCAATCTGTTGCAGACGAATTGGAGAGATTACAGCACCACGTCACGGCCCCTCCTTGCCCCATGATGGTGGGGCAGCCGTGAATATTGCCAGAGGCCAAGACTTCCTTCTGGCCCCAGGACTCCCAATTCTAATCTCCACCCTCAACCATTGGTACCTCCAGCTCTGGCTCCTTTCCCCTCAGACCAGGTATCTCCTGCTCGTCGACGGCCTCTCAAATTGCCTAGGCTAGCCTACTCCTGGTCAACCCCAGCACCCAAGCTTCCTTGTAAGCAATGGAGGTTCTGATGGTGTGCGGGGAATGTATGTGGTAAAATGTGTTCCAAGCAATGTTCATTGTTCTTGCTAAGCACCACACTCCCTTCTCACAGTAGTCGTGTCTGGGCCCTCCATCAGCCCTTTTGGGCAGGGCTCCCTGTGGGGTGCCCCTGGTTTTTTTCTGGGTGCAGTGACAGCAGAGAGAGTCAAACAATGGGTGTCAGTGAAACCAGCAGAGGGGCTTCACATGACAGTTCGACCAATGTTGGCTTTTTAGTGCATGTGTTATTGCTGCCAACAGAAATACAAGACCTGTTGTTGAATGGAGTTATTTCCATTGTTCCGCCAGTGGATACGGCCTGTGGATTTTATTTCGACTATTTCCTGGTTCCTAAGAAATCAGAAGAGGTGAGGCCTGTTCGCAGTCTGACGCAGCTCAACAAATTGAAGGTTTCACATGCTCACGATGGCTCTGCTCCTGCAGTGTATACACCCAGGGGGCTGGTTCACATTGTAGACGTGTTTCGCTCATCGGGTGTGGCCTCATTGCCTTCTCTAGGTGTTCCCTCTGCTCTTCCTGATCCCTCCACTGTTGGGTTGGGTTCAGGAGGAGGTCACCTGGTAATACAGCAGCCCTTGTGGGTCTGGCCACTGAGAGGGAACTCTTAAAGGGCTTAAGATTTACCTACCATCCAGGGTGCACACGCTCTGTGTACTATGGCATTGTATGGGGCAAAATGGATTGCTTTTCAGCAATGGTTCACGAAAAACCGTGTTTTGACCATTGCATACCCTCTCCAGTTAGTACTGAAGAGGAATTTGGCATTTAGCCCTATCAAAACGAGGCTCATGCCACGAAGGATTCGGCTACAGATCTGTGTTCAGTCACCTGCTCACTAAGCATTTTCTGCCCTCTCTCTGTGGAACATCTGTCTATTGCGGACACTTACTCTGCACTGGGCAGCGAGCCACCGGCTGGCATCCATGCACCCTCCACTAGAAGAGTGTCATCCTTGGTGGCTCTTCTTCGTCGTTTGTCAGGAGAAGACTTGTTCCTTCATTCATTTCTATCTTGGGATGTTGCGAGTTCATCCCTGTCTCATGCTGTCCTGGTGGCATCCCAGTTGTAATCCAGCCTGCATGTCGAGGGCGCATATGCCTTTTCTTATATGGATACTAAGGAGGCATCCATCTGTCATCTCCGTTAGAGGAATGACTTCGTTTAGGGCTCAGTTCTTTATTATGCTGGTGCTTGTACATGCCAACTGGTGCTCACTTTGCTTCAGGCTGGACAGTCTGTTGCAGTTTCTTTTCTCTGGCTCTTCTCCTGGGTTATTGAGCCCAGTGAGGCATGGAGTATTTGTAGCTATTGCATTAGCAATAGCCCAGAGGGCTCCGCCCCAGTGAGACAGAATGTTAATTACATATTGTAACCCACGATTCTCTGAATTGGACACAGCCCTCTACCTTGAGTTGGCTGAAGAAAAGACTGGTTCTTAGGAAAGATCTCACCTGAACCGCTGCTTATGTCTGAGAATTGCAGAGGTAATTGAGACACTTGGTTCGGGCTCGGGGGCCCACACCAGGTGGCCATAGACGAATTACTCTCCAGTGCGCAGGTGCAAAGCACGGATAAGACCTATTAGCAATAGCTCAGAGGGCTGTGCCCATTTCACAGAATCTTTGGTTTTAATATGTAACGAATATTTTGTCAGATGTTTCTTAACTACCTAACATGAAATTCTTATTCAGTCATTCATGGTCATAGCAGGTTAAATTATAATCACTTTGTTGATTCTTCTAGCGCTATTATCAGATCAACATTTTGATTTGTCCAAAATTTTGGCTAATGACCACATAACTGCAAAACTGTCTGTTTGCAAAAACACTTAGAGATACAAGAATATGTTACTCTATGTATATACGGTATGTGAATTCTCTGAAAAGCCATTCTATGGAAATTGGTCAATTACTGATAATGATGAAAAATAGTGTTAAATGCTTTTTTTAGTATATTAGAAGAATTAAAACAGATGTCATTGCCTAAGTGTCCAATGATCTTTATGCAATAGTGAGCTTCCAAATCCCTGTGCAAAAAGCCAGGTCCATAAAACGTAAGTTTCCCAATTGCTGGTGTATCTACCCCAGCCAGTAACTATATTATATTTTCTACATATTCTACATCTTAACCTGTAAACAAGGCCTTATTGCTGAGTAATACCAATAACATCTAGTAGATTAGAACTCAATTTAAATCATTGGTGTTTATCATTAAGGTTATGATATGTGTAATGTTCTCTACATGTGTATGTATAAGTGTTGAGGATGTTGATGTAAATGTCTGTAGGTCATAAATTAAAAAAAAAAGTGAAAATGAAATAAGTGTAGGATTTATTTTGCAAATGAGAAAATTGGAAATGTGAAGTAATTCAGCAAATTTTTATGTCAAGTTTTATGTACAGTAGTTATTGTGAAGGTGGTAGCATATCATCATCATGCTCAGTAAAGCATACACAACCTTAAAAAAAGTTATCTGCAGAATCATTTTCAAGTATATTTAAATTTTTACTTATTAATTACAGTTGTGGTGCAAAAGAAAAGAAGTTTCTGACAACAAAGATAAAATAGAGTACTATTACAATTGGACATTTCTGAGCTGTGATGCTAATTGCTGGATTAATTTTGCCAGAAAACTTTAACTCAATTTAGATGTTTTGTATGTTAGTATGTTCAATTAAGTTGACCATCTTTGAAAGCTGTCTGAGTGTTTTTCTGCCCTTCAGTTCACATAATAAATCTAGCAGAATCCTTAAATAACATTTTCCAAATTAGAGTATAACTTTGAAAAATGTCTTTTAAAACATATTTTGATTGAAAGATCTTATTTTACTAAAACCACTAAAAGTTGCCAGAATGCAGTGAACTATTTTTCTATCATATTCAAGAAGTTCTCCAACCTAAAGATGGTCAGATGGTCAGTTCATTTGGAAACAACCCATGGTAGCATACCATGACTCTTCCTCAAGATACTGACAAACTGTTGAGATTGTTTTGACTGTTATGTGGAATAGATGGGAGCAATGTGGTCGTAAGAATCTTTCCCATCCCACATGACATGAACGTAGCTTCAGTATGTTTGTTGTGTCCTATAGTCTTTTTGAGTCTCAGTGTAGTCATTTGCGTCTCCTTGTTGTTTTGCATCACTTTCTGGTAATTCTAGTAAGTCTCTTTAAGGTGCATGGTGGTTGTTGTTACCTTGAGGACATTTTGCATCACATTGTGGCAGTTTTGTGCCTATTAACTGAGCTCTATGACGAAATTCCAAACAAGTAATAATACCTTGAAAGTGGCTCTCGACCAGAGGTCCCACTCTCTCAGGCCCCTGGGCCTGGTTTATTTGGCCCATCCGTTAATTTGTCCATGGCAACTAGTCTGTGTCACTCTAATGTAGACCTATGGCAACATGCACACCATGACATACTGGCATTTTGACATTTTAGTATGTGCTTGACAGCTATAAAACCTCTATGTTTAAGACCTTCTGTGGATGCCTGTATACTGCCTACCTGCGGCACAGCTACAGAAATAGAACCATCCAGAACTTGACAGTTGCATACAATGACAGCATGAGACTTCTGACCAAAACTCTGAGAAGCTGCAGCACAAGCCAAGTGTTTGTTAATTTTGGTGTACCGCCTGCTTCTGCTGTTATATAAATCTTATATATACCAATGTATGGGGAGTTTGCGTGAAACTACAATTTATATTGTTGATTTCAGAAGTGGTATTCTCTGAGGTCATCATTTCAGCTTACAAACTAAAAGATTTCTTCTTATAGTATTTTTAAAGCAGGATCAACAGTGTCTGGATCAAGTAACTTCTGAAAAAAATAGTTTGTCAGATTAAAGAAGATGCAGTTGCTTTCAACTGTAGATAATTATCAGATCAGACCTGATACCAGTACCAGTTCTCGCACTTTGCAACCAATAAATAAATATATAAATGACTGTAGATGAATATAGCATACTTTTTTATGTAGTGTTGTGCATGTACCTGTAATCCCTTAATGTCAATGCCATAAGTTCTTTAGAACAAATAACTCCAGTAGCCGCCAGTTTGTATCCCAATGTGCTCACAGCTGAGCAGTTTGTGAAAAGAATGAAACACTAATAAGTCTGAGCTGCTCCTCTGTCTATCTCTGATATGGACCATGTGCCACACACACTGCACACTCTGGTGCGCCGCATTTCCAGCTGACTGTTTTTAAATTTGTTCACCAACAAACTGATAACATGGATGTTTCACAGCGACTCCAGACCAACCCTCTAAAACTGACAATGAAATTCTGATCTTCCTCAGACTGACAAGCAATAGACACAACAATCAGCAGCAGAAACATATTTTCCATTTCATATAAGTGATGCTGTGATATAAACAGACTGTCTCAGACTGTCTTATCTCTGTATCAGTGAGTGATCAGGGTGTAGGATGGACAAATATGCTACAGTTCATGATTGCAGCCATACGCAATGCCAATGTGTTTACTGTGACACAAGGCAGGAGTTCAATGAACATTCAGTATGTTTTGGAGTTGGTTTAATCCTTTTGGAGAACATTTACTTTCTTGCAGTTTTATATGTATATATACATATGTGTGTGTGTATGTGTGTAATAAGTCATACTTATTAGTCATACTATTCTATGAAATCTACATGCATCATATAATTTTCTCAAAAATCTGTTTTAATTTTGATTTGCCAGTACAGTTTTGTTATTGATTTAAAAAATTAATTGTTTTTTTTTTTTTTTAGTTCTTATTTTAGTAAGTAACTACCCCCAGTGTGGAGGGGAGAGTGAGTCTAAGTGACTATCTGATTATACATCTGATTATACCCTGTAACATGAGCACGATACAAGAAGATACAATAAGACAGTTTCTCAAATAAACCAGTAGATGCTGCTCTGGGGCTGCTGTTTGGCTTCAGAGAGCTCTAAGCTTTCAGCAATGTGTACCACAGTCATACCTTGGATCTTTACTCAGAGTACCCAATATGCGACTGCGATGACAAATAAAAAAAGTTAGGGAAACAAGGGCAAAATCTGCTGCACAAAAACATTATGTTTCAATTTTCTCCATCAATTTGTCTTATTAGACTGTTTACAACACGAGCATACAAAATACCAGAAGTAGCAAATTTGAGAGAGAGCTAGTGGAATAAATGTTTTTCTTTTATTTATTTATTGTTCAGAGACATAGTTCATTACTGAGTAATGTGATGAACTCACTTGTATAAGTTAGTGAGTGAGTTCATTGTTTAATTTGTCCTGCTGAACAGAAAATGTGTCATTTCAACAGGCTACCTCAAATATCAGTGCACCCATTGCTCTCACTGACTCAATACCTTGACTGGTTTCTCGCACGAGGTTTCCATGACTACTCAGCTTCAAGGATTGAGTGAGAATAAGCAGCAACAGATGCTGTTGCTCCATACTGAATGACTAATTCTAAAGCTTTAAAATGTTCAGACCGAACCTGAAGTATTATCGTGGATGGGTCATTAAATACAGGTGAATGAACGTGAGTTGGGTGATGCTTGTTTAAGTTCTTTATTTCCCATAGTTATTTATTATACTCTTTAAATGTGTTGTAATTCTTTCCCCAAAATGTTCTTTTTGCTATTATCCTGGTCAGAGTTTACTGTTCAGTTGTGCCATATAAAGGCAGCTCTACCACACCCTCTGATTATTTTGACAATACAGCACAGCAGGAACTTGTATTGTATTTTGCTATTATAATGATGAGGAAAACGCAATAAACAAAAGGAGTCGAGATAATGAGGCACAAACTACTTCCAGGCTGTGTAAGAAAAGAACAAGATGTTTGCTTCAAATGATGAACGGCAGCACAGTCTCTCCAGGTGAAGAGTGAATGTAAAGAAACCTGCCTAGAGCTTCCCATGAAGATTTGAAGGATGGAAGTGTTTCTGTAATTTATGAGGAAATTATGCTTCTTGTGGACTTTATTTAATCTAATCTACTTGGACCTGTACAATGCCAATTTGTAAATCAATACAGAGTGTGCTTTTGTCAGAGGCACAGCTTATAAAAGCAAAATTTGGGATGAAAAACCTTTCGTTTTGAACCTCTCAAAATGTTTGTGTAGAGTTAGCCTTTGGGAAACTTTTCATAGAAATATGTGCTTTTGGTCAATTGCCAAAGGCACTCGGCAGTGCTGACCTTTGAGAGAACAGCCAGAGTACTCTTTATATAAATCCTAACTGTGAAAGTACAAAGTGCTCCATAAAAAGGATGTAGCATGGTTTAGAGTGAGTCAGTCCCGAGCTGATGCACTTTTCTACAAAATGCATTTTCTTTGAATTGAAGCAAAAGGCAGCCAAATGCCAAATTACATTCTCACCACAATCAAAAAATACTACTTGAAAATAGATCTATCTGATGTGTCAGTGCAGTGGTTTGGACTGCACCATGATCTGTGTGGTCAATTTTATGTATCAGCTGAAATAAAGTGAAAACACTGGAGCTAAAACATCAGACTGATTGAACGAAACCAGGCTAAAAACCATCCATTAATGATATTTTAAGATGGTTTAGATAATATCGTCACACAAATATCTCAGAATTTAATAATTTTAAAAAAATCACAAATAACAGTAATAACACTAGTCTAATGTGGAATCAAGAAGACAACAATGCTTACAGTATTAACACCAGGTGCAAACAGAAATTCCAGTCATTAAGATGATAGAATCCAGAAAATGTAATAAATGAAATGTTTAATGTGTCCAAATGCAGATCTATGAGCTGTATATGGGTCTGTACTCGGTGGTTCACCAGTTTACTTCATGTTGCATGTACCACTGAATATCTGAGCACCTGTAAACTACATCTTGATAAGACCTGGCAATTTAGTCACTGCACATATTTTAATACACAAGTTACACAGCAATATATGGCCAACTTTTTTCAGGGTAGAGACGCATTTATGTTTTAGCATACAATGATACTGTAAACAACTGTCTAATTCCATATTTGTGGCAACTATTTGACCCTTTTCTGTCTGAACTTCTTTTTTTTTTCATTTTGGTGTGAAGGGACTTGAGTAGACTGCACAAAACCTTTTCTTGAAGCCCATCCAACACTTTTTGTTTTTCCTTGTATTTCCATTTTAAAGCTAACATTTCAATTGAAGAAAATGGAGCAAATAAATGTAAACAGAGAAGCTTGCACATTATTAACTAATGGACCATTACAGCTGATGTGAGCTGGATCCATTTTTTTTGCACCATGATGTTAATACCAGCTCTGTGTGTCACAGTAATTTGTAGGATGAGCAACGCGTGCCCTCCATGGTAATATGCCCATACTGGTCTCTGTGGTTCGATTTATTACCAAATATTACTAAATTATACCTGACCCCATTTGGCAAATCTACAGAACTAAAGCTTCAAAACATAAAACTAAATTTGGACATTGGGCAAATCAGCCTTTTCCCCCTCTGTTTGATACTTACTCACACAGTCTCATTCACTATAGGCAAGCTATAAATGCCACTAAATGGATAATATTCAGAGAACCTCTGTCACCATCTTATTATTTGATTAACACAAAGTACCATGACATCACATTATGTTAAATTATTTGCATCCCTATATTCTACTCTTACTGGGTTTGTCTTCATCTTCGTTTTTGCTACTACAAAGATGTACAAGATTTAACTAATCTGCAACACATTCTTATAGGTCACAATTCAGTTCTTGGGTATTTTGCTTATTGTCTTAAAGTGAAAGTTGATTTTCCCTTAATGAATTTAACTTTAGTATTTTTTTATACTTTATTATTTTCACTTATGCTCTTTGTTCTTTGTAATAAATGATCTGTCTGTTATTTAAAAATGAAAATGTTTTGCAGAAAACCCCAAAATGGCCAGCTTAGGATCAGGCTGAATATCCATTGAGGAGGTTTTGGAAAGTCAATCAAAAAAATGTAGACTTAAAATTATATAACACAGGGCAAAACCATAGAAGGTGTATCGGTGTCCTTTCAGCAGAGCTACGCTTATCCCATAGTGAGGACACAAAGGCAAAGACGTGGTTACGATTTGTTCAAGCCATTAACCCAGGTGTCCCTTACACCAACTCAAGCAACAGAGTTCCAGCTGTCCTTTTCATAGAAAGGTTGGGTGGTAGAAGTGTGTGACCTTTTCCTCACCAAATGTCTGATATGAAGACATAGAAAAACATGACTTTGGAAGCTTTGGAAAGCTTAAGTAGCTAAATGGTGCATACGGATGTCAATATACAGATCCAATAGAAACATAATGCTCTTATCGTTCCACACTGAAAACACTGCATGTAATATGATGGTTAAGGCAAATAGCAGCATGTGTAGATACTTTCAGAATTTTCTAAACTAATGTAGTCTGATTAAATATTTGCTGAGAGTTTTTCTAATAATAATTTCTGTTAAACAGATGAAACACAGATGAAAAATAAATCAGGCATGAAAGACTATTATCAGCAGAGACAGACTTACATGTCGAATAGCTCCTGCAATAACCAGAATTTTAAAGCATCATTAATGTGCTATTATGTATTTCAGAAGAAGATTTTTAAGATCTGCCTTGTGCAGGGGCCAAAGTCTCCACTCCACTTAAAACAGGGCTCAATGCCAGCAGGAAGGGAGACTTCACTTTCTTGGTATTACACTTTAGTTAATTTGCTCTGTTGCATATTCCAGAAAGCAGGTTTAGTGAAACAAATTGCACTAAGAGGAAAAAGGAATTAGAGCTGTATTTAAACAGACTAAAGCCTGTAGGTGTGAAAGTACCAATTTTTAAACAGCATGCTTATGGAGAAAATGAAACTGCAAAGGCAACAAACTACTCTGGACTACCCATCGTCAAAACAAAGACAAAAACAAAAGAGTGCAGGAGCAGATTCATCAGAGCACGTCCTACCGGACCTTCTTCTGAGAAGTCTAGGATATGGCAATTAAGTAGAAAATCAATATAATTTCTGTGCTATGCTGACGGGTTGCTGTCTGAGTAAACCTAATTCTGGCTCTTATGAAAGAAGTTTATTTTAGACAAGCTATTTACCCAGTTTAAGTTTCTAATCTTACTGATTGATCATCTTCTCCTTTCCAGATAGCATTACCTTAACCACCTAGTTATTTCTTTTACTATAACATCACTCAATGTTGGATACAAATGTGTATTAATGTCATTATCTTAATGCATTTATCTTTGTCTAAGACAATAACGTTGGCCATTTAAATTTACATATAAATAAATATTTAAATACTCCATCTCAGACAAAACACTGGGTCTCCTGCTCTTTTGCACAGAGGTCAAAGATCAATTTGGCTCAAGAACTCACAATTATTAATTACAGCCTTATTCAATTTCAGAACAAATCGGGTTGCTTAGTTGTTGTTGTCCATTTGAAAAATTAATGAAAAAAGAAATTAAACCTGTTTTAGCAGCATGAATGCTCTTTTATGTGATTGGATAATTGATTTTACAATATTTTAGTACTTAATTTAATTTTAGTACCCATGATTCTCAAATTATATTTTAGCAGAGCAGCAGGTCTATAAATGCCTGGGTCTATTTCATCTCAAAACAAAATGACAACAGCGTCTAGAAACACCTGACGTAGTGACCCAGGGGTGCCTGCGGCCCTATCAGTGGGAAACAACTTTATGGCATCTCATAAATCAGACAAAGAATAATCCAAGTCCAGATCCTCCCTAAAGGCTGTACTCAGTGGTGGAAGAGCAACTGGAATCAAAGATTTGTCATAGTCTCCTTTGCTCAATATTGATAGTGTGAAGTGTAAATTGAATCTGAATAAAATAAACTACATGTTTAAACTATTCCTTCCTCCCATTTACGTCTATGAGTATAGTGTCAAATTTTGATTTTATTTTGTAAATATAAATTGTAAATTTATTTTACTCATTGGACTTGTTCTCCTTTTACCTGCTTGGTCAACAATTTGTCCGTTTTTTTCTTCTGTCCAAATTTTTATGGCTTGAGTCTAAATACAATATATCTAATTTGTTGTCCAGAAATAGTGATGTATTCATGTCTGGACTTGAGGATGCTTTTGCTATTGCAATTGCCAATTGCTTCCCTCCAGCAGACCACTCCATAAAAGATGCCTGATGCCACCACTATATTTAAGAAAGTCCTCAGGAGTGTCCCCTGCTCGGCACTCCAGAAGCCTCAGCTGCACTGTGTTGATGGGACAGGAAAAATCAAAGAACATGAAGCTCCTAGGCTTCTCCAGGTAAGAAAGAGCTCAGTGTAGGATGATCCCAGGCTGGTAGGCAAAATTAAGCTCTTCCTTAGAAGTGTGGGTGACATTTGTTTTGCTCTGTACTAGTCAGGAGGTTTTGACACAGCTGAAAGGTAGCCATTGGGCCTAAAATACAGAGAATTCATCATTTTAGAGGGTTCAGTTTAGGAGAAAATCTCCAATAATTACATAATCACTTAATTTGTGTGCTTATAGCAAATTTAATGCACAAAGGGAAGGGAACTTGCTCTAAGTTCACATATTATACTTTGTACTTTTTGTATTTTGTATTTTTTTTTTTTTTTTTGGTGGTTTGTTTATTTCATCCTGGAAGTTAAAGGTAACAATATTTGAAAAACGGATTACTCTTACTATGATAGATGGAGGTTGCTCCAGAAAGCAAGGCATTTGAATTATAAATACTTAAAATAGATATTAGTCAAAAACTTCTAACAATATATCAAAGACAACATGTATTAAATATGATTCATAAGAAAGGGGTGACATATAGTGATGGATCTGCACAGATTATGACCTGAATCTGCAGCTTCATGGAGGATCTGAGGATCAACTCACTGTGTAGCTGTCCAGCCACAGCTTGACTGTCTTAGTTCACTCTCACTACGGCTTTAGTAACATCGTCTTTAAGTGGAGCAGACAACTGTTTTCAGAGAAGAAGCTTTAAAAACCCACTGCAGTACCTGCTCAGCCAACACAGCAGACAGACAGTCAGACAAGCTGGTGAACATAATCGAAACTTTGGGAGGTTAAAGTTCACATAATTCCCTCAGGAGTTATGAGGTAGCCAGATGCAGGTGAAAGTAACACGACTGCTGGTTGGTTAAATAAGTAAACTGATTCCTGTTTGTCACATTGACCTAATAAGTATTATTAAGTATTAAGTATTAAATAAATATTTGGTGGTAATATCAGATATCAGCAAAATATCAGATTTTGCAGATTTCTTGTTATTTTGTAAATAAACACCAGCAAAAAGAGAGTAAGGAGAAGCAGTGTGGCTGCTGCTTTCATGGCTATTTGCCGCTGCCTCTGCAGCTGATGGTTCAACTTCTTGAAAGTGCCATCTTCACTTACTGTGTAACCATGGCGACTGCAAGGGAAACAATAGAAGATCTGTTTTTTTTTCTTTTTATTTTCTGGTGTCTAAGTCTTAATACGCACCTTGTCACATTTAGAACAAATCATAGGGCCTCTCATGCCCCTCTGTGCTTCAACTGAATTGAAGCACAGAGGGGCATGGCAGTTCAGTGAGGTGAGTTTATTACAGGACAAAATAAAGACACATGCAGGGACGGTAACACTAACACAGACAAGCAAACAACAGTGAGGAGTCCGAACAGAATACAGGAGTATATAGGGCTAAATAAAATGAAGCAGGCAAGAGTGAGAACATGTAAGACAACATATTAAACGCACTGAACAAATAAACTAAAACACTGACACAAAGGGTCTAAATGCAGAATGTAGGCTGACTAGACACGTGAAACTAGTTTACATTGAGGCAAAAACAAAACTAGAAACACTGAGGGAAAGTACATGAAGAAGGACGCACTTCAAAATAAAAATTCTAGACTTTCACAAAGCACCATGGCACACCTATTCACCGGCAGTGCCAAAGTCTACCATCGCTTCATCTGGATCTGCAGCTCTCTCATCAACCACATCTCAGTTCTAGCGGTCAATGTCCACCAAAGAAGCAATCAACCCTCTTAAAATTACGTTCACTTCTGCCCCATTGTCACCCAACTTGACCCAAGCCACCAGTTTGTGACCGCCCCAAGTTGGAATTTTGTCAGAGCAATCTGTGGTGGATCCGAAACTTCATCCCTGATCCATTTTCTAAAATCAACTGTGGAGACATTTCGGGGGTCAACGTAACGAGTCCCTGAACTTGCAATGCAATGATTCTAGTTGTCTATTATGACACTAGTTATCCAGTCATTCGTGGTGGGCTGTGCTCTGTGTACCCAAAAGTCAGGCCCCCTGCTGGTTTGCTTCAGCTCCTGGAGATTCCACACATTATTGGACTTTGTCACAAGGATGTGTCAGGTGGTAACTCCACCTAGGGTCCATCAATCATGGACCACTTTTTAAAGGTGGTGCACATTGTTGCTTTGATTGCATTATTGCCCCGCTTCTCCGGAGATGCTTCCTGGACATCTCTGTACTTTTAAGGCTAAACATAAAACCTTCCTTTTTGACAAAGCATATAGTTAGGGCTGGCTTCAGGTAACCCTGAACCATCCCTTAGTTATGCTGCTATAGGGCTAGACTGCCCAAGGACCATCGGTGCACTGAGTTCCCCTACACTAACCCTCCTCTCCCTTCCCTTCCCCTCTCCTCCTCTCCTCCCTCCTCACATGTATATTCCACCATTGAATGTCACTAACCTTGTGCTCTCTCTCTCTCTCCCCTAGTTTGTGCTCTCTCCCTCTCCCTCTCTCTCTCTCTCTCTCTCTCTGTACCTTCTGCAGGTGTCCCTGGTCCTGGAGCTGTATATTGCTGATGTGCAGTTACTGGCCCCACCAACCTGCAGTGTCTATTTGTTGTTTATTGTTGCTGTTCTTTTCTCTCTACTCTATCCACTCACCCCAACCGGTCGAGGCAGATGGCCGCCCAAACTGAGCCTGGTTCTGCTGGAGGTTTTTTCTTTCGTTAAAGGGAGTTTTTCCTCTCCTCTGTCACCAAGTGCTGCTCATAAGGGATTTGTTGTTTTTTTTTTTTTTTGTAAAGTGCCTTGAGATGATTGAATTGTGATTTGTCGCTATACGAATAAACTGAATTGAATTGAATTGAATCTCAGCCAGCAGCCAGCCATTTTGTTTGTATCATATTCGATACATTAGGCATTACACGCAATTCGGACAACAACTTGAACTTGAACTGAATTTTTCTCTTTGGCCATCTGTAACAGTTACATCTTTATTTTTTTCAAACTGCTACATTTTTCAGTGTCTCTTTCTTTTATTTTGCCCCAAGTAGTAAGCAGAAAAACAGTTTCTGTCCTTGTTAAGGCAGAGGCAGACATTGCATTTAGCACAGAACACATGGGAAAAGTGAGGAGTCTCTTTGCAGTTCATGCACCTTTGTCATTGCACCCAGGTTGGGAAGTAGTCGACCCCATCTCTCCTCACGTCTGGAGGCACACTGCAGGATGGCCTCTTCCATGGTGGTGTTTGGTGTTTGTGGTTTGGAGCAAAGTTTTTACTGTATGGTGATGCAATAGGTCTTAGAAATGTATGTATCAAATATGAAACCCACAGCAATTTCTTCTTAATGCTGAGGGTCACTTTTCTTTCTTCCCACATAAAGACCTGTGTCCACTGGAGTACAAGCTGATCTCATCTGAAAGTAAGCTGCTCAAATACAAGGTTTTGTGTTTATTCTTGTGACCCTCACTAATGAAGTTTGATTCCCTGATGGTGAGTCACAGATGCTTGTAGCTGAATAGAGAGATAATCCATTCAAGCAGAAGCATTTTATACAGCATATTGCAAAAACGTCTCTAATCCAGAATGCTCTGCCCACATTTTAGTGCCCAAGTGTAGGGCATTTTATTGATGCCCCTGAGGGTATCTTTGCATTACAATGTTTAATAACAATGGTGTGTGTCATATTATAATGTTTAAAGAACCTAAGTACTCTGGTTAGTCATATGTCATTTTTAAACAGCAGTGAGAACAAATGAACAAGGTCACAACAACTGCAGTCAACAGGTTATGTGGCATGTCCCTTTCTGCAGTCTGTCTGTAGTTTCATCACAGTATCATCAGTGTCTGGTCTATTTTTTTTTTTAGTTCTTTAATAGGGTGAAGGGTGCATTTGATGACAGTGACAGACTTTTAAAAATATACTGGGGTGTCTTAAATGACTCACAAATAATTTCTTCCACCTAATTGTGCCCTAGAAGACAACAAGTTAAAATGAGCATGTTGTCCACAGCAAAATCTAACTCATTATGTTCACTCAGTCAAGAACAGCACATGTTCGTGTCTTCATGAAGTATAGGAAGGAGGTTGGGTGGGTGGGTGGGTATTGGTTTTACAATATATAACTACACAGCTGAATAAGCAAGGCATCTATCAGTATCCATGGTGACAGATTCAAGGCCAACAAAATTCCCTAACCTCTTTAATGTAGAGTGTTCTCTACAGCTAAAAGAGGGACTTCATAAGATAGACTGTGGAGTAAGGGCTTATTAGTGAGCAACTAGTTTTAAAATGGGCCATAGTCTGTTCTAGTCTCCATTAATATTTTTTCTCTCTGTCTCTAAATGGCTCAAACAGTCAAACCACAGCCTCTGTCTGTGTTGCACCTGCGTTCTTGGGAAACATAATGCATAACAACCCAACACTTCAAATTCTTAGTCCACATCTACCACACTCTAATACTGTAACTAAAAGAGGTGTGTTTGGTGCACCTGTGTATAGCAGCTCACACTTTTGGAGCTGACTTGTGTATGACTCTATGTTCCAGGCTCAAAGGGAGGGGGTGGGGAGCAGTCTGAGAGAAAAGCGAGACCAATTTCCCCGAACAGCAGCTTCAGCAGCACTGGTAAAAAACAATTAAAGAATAAAAGTGCACCAATCTGAGCCTGCCCTTTTCCAACAAGTCACAGAAGAAGCCAACACAAGTGGACATCGGAGAAGGAGATGCAACTCTTTGCTCTCCAAGAAAGACAAGACAGAAACATAATGTTATTTAATGTTGTTTAATGCATTGTCACATTCAATAAACTGTATTTAAATCATTATGTCTGTTTTCAAATCTTATACAAAACTGGACATCATATTGTGTGATAGTAGATTATTTTTCCTAAAATGAGTTGTTAAAAAAATACACTCTTCCTACTCTGTTATACATTAATTAAGGGTTAATCATCTAATTATTAATGTTAGACAGGCTGTTGATACATTCAAACAATATCTGTAGTCCAAACCACTGAGGTTTTTACTCTGTAATCCTACTCTAGATCAACATTTTATATATTTTTTATTTACTTTATTATACTTTATTACTTTATTTACATTTAACCATCAAACTCTTGGAAAATGAACTAACTAAATAATGAACTTATCCTGGGATCTCGGGAAAAAAAATGGATTCTAATTTTGTGTGCGGGTACATATGTCATGTCTGTTCACCCTCTGACTGCTGTATGACTTCCTGTCTTCACCAAGTCTCATCAGTCATAGGCTGCGTCACTGTTTCAAGATTTCCCCATGGCTCTCTCTACAGGAACCTGAGCAAATGTGTTGGAAACACAGATATTTATGGTGACTGTTTCAAGGCTGCCCTTGAACTCTGTCACCACTATCTGTTGAAAAAACAGGAACATGCCATGCATGCACAGTTGAACAGTTTCAAGATTCCCTAAAACAACCATTCTCCTTGATTTAACCCACACTGGTGGATCTGAAATGCAATTTCAATAGATGAGTCAAATCTGACCGAGAACAACTTCTCTGTTCAATGTTAATTTTGGGGTATTTTTGTGTCATTTTAGGAAAAGTCACCAAAGTTACTGCTGTCAATTGTCAATATGGGTCAAATTTGACTCAAACACTATGTAAGAGATAAGTCTTGCACAGTCAGTTGATTAAAAAGGTGTTGCTGAAGGCTTATGAAATGTGTTTTTCTGCCACAGAGAAAATACATTTGTGATGGATGAAAACAAGTTTATAGTCTCTCACATCTTTATTCCGGTAATGAGCCATGGAGGAAATCTGTCAAACAGTCAAGAAGTGTTCGCTGTCAAAGATAATGAGCTCAGAAGGATAGTGTGAAAAGTGCTTTCTGAGAAAATGGCTGACTTCTTCCAGGAACATGACGGGAGAAAATATATGTGGTAGACAATAATAAGTGTATAGATTTGGATTTTAGGTGTTTCATGTTTTACTTCTCTGAGAGATAATGTTTCACTGATGAAGTATCTCATCTCCTCAAACTGTATAACAGAAAGTTTTCAGACATGACTAGATTAAAGTGTTCCTTTGCTCAAAAATAGGAAAATGGGGAGTTTTGGGCCAGTACAATATAACATTGCTAAGGGTACAGCCCATAGGTTTTCCAGAAGTTAAGGTTCATGTTTTTATTGGGTAGTAAATGTTTGAACAACAGACATTACATGCAACGTACATAAGATGGACTGGACAATTTTGGCTCCATCTCATTGTCAAATGTCCTTGAAAATGTCTTTTTCCAGAGCTCAAAGTCACATTGTTTGAAAATATTCCCAAAAAGAATTTATAAAAATATTAAGGAGGCATCAGTGTCAGTGCTGAAATAAGACCATCCTCACAGGGAGGATGATGGTCATCTTTAGGGCCAGATATAGGCTGCTGAGATGTGATATGGTCATTCTCGCATTACTGGGAAGAATTCACATCTTCAAAAACGCTGTTGCAAATTCCAAATACAGGAATACAGACTACAAGTCTCTGTCCAAGTATCTTAATAAAACAGGTGGAACAAAACCTCTAGATTTGAATTGAACCCTATTTTAAACTGTCACCGATAACGGGCAAACCAAACTTTGGCTCTAGGGAGGATGACCATCACACAGGAAGATGAGATTTTCAACCAGATTCCTACATTTTAAATATTAACCTCAGCCTAAACAACAATAAAAAACATGAAGATAATAAAGCTGTATGGTCAGAAATCTTATGCTGTGATCAAAACAAGTTTTTTGTTTCTTGTGTGTTAGATATACTTTGTGAAGCTCATCACAAAAACAATTTCAAAATTTTCCCCTCATGCAAGTTTTTTGAGAAATTCTATATTGTAATATAGATTATGAAATGTTTATAGTCATGCCTGGGATGTAGGTCATGATCCTCTTAAGTCAAAAATTTTAAAAAAAGTCAAAATTTAGTTATATTTGTGAGTATGACCTCATAAAGAAGGCATGAGTTATACTTTGGTGCAAAAGTGTATATATATTGTATATATATTGTATATCTGTATATCTTGAGCTACCAGTCCGTGATCTTGGCCGAAGGGTGAAATCTGCTACAGTTGCAAACGCATCCAGCTCAGCATCCAGTGATCTTCATTTAATTTCTCAGGCAGAGCTGAACAATCTTGTGAGAGATCTGGATTTTCTGAAGAATCAGCCAGAAGTGCTTGTGCTTGCACTTACACATCAGGTCATCCCCAAAAATGTAACTGACCCCACACTTGTTGCAGAAAAAAAAATTGCTCATTAGGCAGCACTGAATAAAAGAAAAGGAAGAGCCTGCCCAAACCATTGCTTATATGTAGGCATCACGGACCTAATTGGGACACTACGATCAAATGGAGAGACATCTCCCCCAGGGGGTGGGTGTAGACAAATTTCTCTTCAGTGTGCTGGCATGGAGTTGGGATAGGATCCATAGTGATGGCTCAGAGGACTATGCCCCAGTGAGGCAGAACCTTCCTGACCTACACACAGTATATAACATACGGCACACAGCTAGCTTCTAGCCCCTCACTGACAACCTGTTTCACTTCCTCTTTATCCAGTGAGCAGGCAGATGCAGCATCTCCACTGGCAGCCAGGCTGTCTGAGGGGAGCCAGTCTCCAGAGCATAGCACAGTCAGGTGGTTGATGATGTTTGACCTCCAGATGGACAACATCGGCAGGCATCATCCACCAGTGGGGGCTAGCCTCAATGCTTCTGCAAGCAAAGGTCACAAAGAGAAAGAATGAGAGAACAGAGCAGGCCAGGCCAAGACACGTCACATCTGTACTAGTGACCTTCTTTGAAAGGTGCCTATAATCAAAACATATTACCTTGTTACTTGTCACTTTCCTTATTCATCATTAAAGTGACATGACTGTGAAAAACCTGCTTGGATATTAATCATTAATGTACTAAAACATTGTTGCCTTTCTTCTATGGTATTAAGTTTAGGCACTCTTAAACCAAATTTCATGATAAGAACGTATAAGTGCTTTGTAATGCTTAAAAGCTAAACACTAAAGATGGCTTTTGATGGCTTTTGGAAGAACATTTCCATTACAGAAATAAAGTAATATATTGGTTTTTTTGGTTTTGTTTTTTTTTAATCCATTTAGTTGCTCTACACTTTTACCATGGAAACAACTTTTAAAAGGTATTTTATCAAGAGGTGAAGCAGCCTTGACTGTGGTCTCCTTTGGTAACTCTGTAGTTACATTTGCTTTGGATGCATTAAGTAGCTTTCAAATCTTCACATGTGAGTTAGGATGAGTTGTTTATTCTCTTAGGTGTACAATTTTCACAAAAACATAGGTAGTACTATAGTTTTTCATGTAATAATAATAATAATAAGCCTACTGAGTGTAACTTGTAACTGCTGAATTAACATTTACCTGAATTAACTGCAATTTGAGCACTTTTCTATTGATTTATGTAAGACTTAAACATAACCAAAGGCTGTTTACATCTTTGTAGTACTGTTTATTCTATGTCTGGTTATGTCTCAGAGAGAAGGACAGAGAGAGGTATTGTTAGGGAGGACAAACTTCTCTGTGGGAACTCTGAGTAAACAAGCAAATTTTATATGACACCGGACTCTGGATAAAAAAAACAAACAATACAACCCAGTTTCCAAAAATTGGATTTACTGGTTACCCTATGTAACAACATTAAAAGAGCCTTGAGTTGGCTTGCAACTATGTCGACAAGTTAGAATAAGCCAAGAACTCCTTACAAACCACCATTAAAACCTTAAGTGAAAAAATGACTTGGTCAACTTGAATTATTTTATTGAAAATAATACTTAAAATTAAAACAAAGATAATTGAGAAGGAGGTATGGTAATGGGGCAGCATGGTGGCTGAGTGGTTAGCACTGTTGCCTCACAGCAAGAAGGTCGTGGGTTCGCATCCCGGCTTTTCTGTGTGGAGTTTGCATGTTCTCCCTGTGCTTGCGTGGGTTTACTCCGGGTACTCCGGTTTCCTCCCACAGTCCAAAAAACATGCATGTTAGGTTGATTGGTGACGCTAAAATTGCCCGTAGGAGTGAGTGTGAGTGTGTGAGGTTGTCTGTCTTTGTGTGTCTATATGTGGCCCTGCGACAGACTGGTGACCTGTCCAGGGTGTACCCCTGCCTTCCACCCGAGAGAGAGCTGGGTTAGGCTCCAGCAGATCCCCGTGACCCTGAACCAGGAAAAAGCGGGTATAGAAGATGGATGGATGGATGGATGGTATGGTAATGTGGGCAATGTGTGCAGTGTGTGAGTAGTCACGTGTGTGTAAATGTGGCTGAGTGTCAAACAAAACAAAGAAACAAACAGCATACCTGGAGAGGAGCGAAGAGACAAATGCATAGTAATTTTCTTCAACAAACCAAAACAATGAAAGAAAACTATAATGCATATTTAAACCAGAATCGTGCTGAGAACCTCATTTTTTCCATTGGGGGTGGACTAAAACATTCATTCTGGCTGCGACTCTGACTCTATCCCAGGCCACTGTGTAAATGCAAACCAATAGGCTGTTAATCTTGTAGGCCCCTATTTGCTGATACAACAACTAGTTTTGTCACTATGTTCAAAATACAACTGACCCAGTGGTTTTCAGTGAGGGTTTTAATGGTGGTACTGACCAACAAGCAGTCTTTCTGTATTTCAGTGTATGTACAGTGTGTCCACTTTCCCTATAGCTTGTAATATAATCTGGTGCTGGCACATCCACCATCTTGGTTTAGTACTAGTATTAGCGGTCAAAATATAACTTTCATTCAGTGTCATTGCTATGATATACTGTAATTGCACTACAAAGTGCTAAGAGCTTAAGAGTTATTAAAACAATGAATGCAAATTCATAATACTTGACAGAAAGGTTGCACAGATTTATGGGTATGGAAACGGTTCTTGGCACAGACAGAACTGCTCAGTAGCATTTCTGAATAGGTAGTGTCATAGCCACTGCTTTGCCAGAGGGGTGTCATCAGACTGGAGCTTTATAAAGCTGTAGTCAGTTTGTTAGTAGTCACGGTGCAGGTTTTCAACCTCGTCCAACTACATTAACTTTTGAACAGCAGAAGGAGCTGACCTTTGATGATTTCATGGAAAAAAAAAAAAAATAGGACCACTTGAATTACTATTGATTTACTGTCAACTACACTAGATGTTTTAGTGAAATATGGAAATGAATATTATTAAATTCTGAGTTTAAAAATAAATAATAATATAAAATAAAAAAATAAAATAAATCTAGCAAAGGACATAGAAATTTCATCATTTGTACAACAGTATAAGTAGGCAAAATGGTGTTGATTGAAGAATCTTCCACCTCTCTACACAATTGGCTTGTAATAATTCTCTCCAAACATTTGATTAAGTTGGAAGATAGAGACACTGGCCTATAATCATTATTAACCTCACCTCAGGACAAGACTTTTTTTTTTTCCAGCTTTTCCAAAGTTTCAGCACCGTGTGTGTATCTATAGATTGATGTAAAGGTCCAAGCCGGACTGGTGTGAGCTCTGCAAAAGTTCTTAAGAGAAAAGCTGACATTTGTCTTGTTCATATCCATAGCTTAAAAAAACCTTAGTAAGAGTACATATATCTAATATGATTTGAGCATCATTGGCATTACACCTTTATCACCTGATTTGAAGGTCTTTTTCTTCCTTTTAATGCAGTTTTTCATTTCCTTAGTGATACAGGGTTTATTGTTTGAATATCCCTTGACTGTTTTCTGGGGAATTATTGAGTCAACTCAAAAAGAAATGTTTCAACAATAGTAAGATCATTTTAACATTCATGCAGTATTTCAACCATGCCATTACTTAAGTATATGGTCCTACTTAAAATTTACACTGTCTGCTCCTTTCAGACTTTGTTGGAGGCAAACAAAAGCACCTTTAATTTTCAGCCTAACTAGAAATCCCTGCTCTGATGTTTTCAAGGAATGATAAATGCTACATTTAGTTTAGTGGTAAGTGCTGCAGCTGACATAGATATAGCTATATCTATATCAGTTGAATAGATATAGTTGAACAGTGTCAGGTTGCAGCAGTGGGAAGAAAATTGCAGGTTGGTATAGATATACATTATGTTGTGCATGTTGTGTAGAAATGTTTAATGAACAAATACAGCTGTAGTTATCTGCATGAATCTAGTCATATAGAGTAAAACGACTAGAAAAAGTTTTAATTGGTAACACTGGAAAGATTGTATTTTTTAGATTTTATGTCAGTGTCAGTTTTTTTTTTTTTTGGACCTCTGTATTTAAGAGTGTTTTGATGAATCTGGCTTCTCTGTACAGCCCATCAGACCGTTTCCTAACAGAAAGCAACATCTTAATGTCATTGTATTAAGCATTTAAGGGCAAGTCAAGATTTTAGCCTTGATATGTTAAAATTTCATTTCTGTTAGTGTACTCTTTCCAACTAAATGGAAAAAAACAGCTCATTATATTTAGATTTGGCTTAACTGATAAAAGTGCAATCAAGGTAATAAGTCTGGAGACAACTCATCGATTTCATGCTGACACACTTGCCGATGCAAAGTGTTCTGTTTGTATTTTCATGTAATAAAACTAAAGTTATAATCTATTGAGCTGTTGTGTGCTTTTCATTATAAAATAAAAAGAAGCATGAAAAACAAAAGAAGTAAAATGAACTTACACTAAGATAAACATGTACATGCAAATTTATTACTTATGACATTTCCAAACTGAATGGAAATGGTCTTGAAGTTGCTTTTAAATAAACACAGACTGGTGCAAGTCACAGACACAACGGCTACTAAAAATTATACAGCATCTGGCAAAATCTTAAATGCCACGATAATGGCCACATATTTTTTAGTGCCTTCCTCTGTCACTGTGGGGGGAATCATACATCTGCTTCTTGTGGCCCTGCCATTAAACATGTCCTGTCTTTTATCTTCATTCCCTTGTAAATGCATAATATGTAATTTTGTTCTGTGTATTATTTATTGAACAATGAAAATAAATGACAAATAAATGTTATTATAGGTCTTATTACCATAAAAAAAAGAAATTAAAATGACAGACAATAATAGATGATGAAAGAATATTTATGGTCCTGTCTATCAAACTGACAGACAACAAGAAAGTCTAACTCAACATCTCAAGGATATGGCCACAAAGCACAGGCCTGAACGGACAACAAAGGACTATGTCTGAAACCATTTCCTGCACTAGCCAGAGAGACCAGCCATCCCTGTGGTTGGTTGCTAGGGGCAGGGATATGCTGTCTGCAAGGCCCAGCGCATATGAATGTCAGGAGGCAGCCGAGAATGGAAAGTAAGCTTGGAGTGAAAAGTTGTGGGTTAATGCCTTCAAATGTGCTAATTAAACTTTAAAGGGCAAACCCCCAGTTTTTAATAAAAGAAATCTGAACTTAAGACAACGTTGGGAAATGATTGGTTGTCACAGAAACTGCCTCCTACTGAAGATCTCTAAAACAATGGAAATGTTTTTTTTTTTGATTCTGTGCTCTGTAATGTTGTACAGCTGAAAAGCTCAGCATTAATGCTTGTTTTCTATAACACCAATGAAGACATGTCAGACTGAATCTAAATCAGACGACAATTAGACAGACACTAATGAAACTCAGAACGTAAAATACAGCAAACATGTTCACTTGCAAAATGCCACTGGAAAAGATGTAAAATGTGGCTCTGCTCACGTCATTCACTGCTGCTTCGGTTACATAAATAAAACTCACACTAACCACTATTTATTTGGTAGCTCAGTGGGTCATTCATTTCAGTGTATCTATTGTTCACAGTGGGATGTTTTTTTCATTTCAGGAGCCACCATATTCATTTAAATCTCACAGGCTGGACCTGCTTGCTTCTGTATATCAATTACTGATGACTTTCATTTCTTGGTATAGATATTTACTTATCAGTTTGTTCTCATCAAAACCTACTTCTACCTCTACTCACTACATGACTCAAGTTGAAGACAAACCTGTGCACATACACTACGGTTCTCTGGCCTCTTTTCCATATCCTGACTCTGGTGTGTGTGGCATCTTAATGTTTATAGGACGTAAACAATGCATTCAGAAAGTATTCAGACCCCCATCACCTTTTTCAATTTTATTATGTTGCAGCCTGATACTACTACTTGTGTCTATAGACACACAAGGAATTTGACTCTGGTACAGTGACTCTCAGTGTGCTTGTCACAACACAATAGTTCAAACAATATGGACATCCATCCATCATCTGTACCCCCTTAGTCCTATTTAGGGTCTCAGGGATCTGCTGGAGCCTATCCCAGCTCTCTTTGGGTGAAAGGCAGGGGTCCACCCTGGACAGGTCACCAGTCCATCACAGGGCCACATAGAGACAAACAACCTCACACACTCACACTCACTCCTATGGGCAATTTAGAGTCACCAATCAACCTGACATACATGTTTTTGGACTGTGGGAGGAAACCAGAGTACCTGGAGAAAACCCACACAAGCAAAGTAAATGGTAGCTGGTCTTATACTTGTAAAGCGCTTTTCTGCACTCAAGTGTACTCAGTGCGCTTTTACACTATTTGCCCATTCACCCAATTACTCACACATTCATACACTGGTGGAACAGCCACTGGGGCCAACTCAGTGTCTTGCCCAAGGACACTTCAACCTGTGGGCCAGGTGATCAGCTGCTTGTGGTGTGTCTGAGGTGGAGCGAGTGAGGGGTGTGAGATGTTGCTTTTCAAATCTACAGTAGAACTCATTCAGATAGTTTGCCAGTCTTTTGTTTTCCACACTTTTGCAGGGTCATAGGCTGAAAGCTGCATTTTCAGCTTTTCAGTGTAGCTCATTTTAGCTACTCTGATTTCCTTGTTCAGGGAGTTCCTGGCCTGGTTGTACAGAGTCTTGTCCCCCTCCTGTAAACCTCCATGACGAAGCAGCCTGAGTTTTACAGTGGACCAGGGTGTGTTGTTGAAAGAGTAGAAAGTCTTTATGGGCACACACGTCTTTGCAGAGGCTGATGTATGATGTCAGTGTCAGGGAGTTCTTTCAGGTCTCTGGATGGATCCCTGGACACATTCCAACCTGTACAGTCAAAGCAGTTACGCTTCTGTTAGATTTATTTGATCTGACTGTTACATCTAATGAAAATACAAAGTTCACATTTGTATTTATTTTTTATTCAATATTCAACCTTTATCATTCAATATGTTCCAACTTTAATTCAGTCTATTCAGACCTTCATTCAATATATTCAGACTTTCAATCCATAATCTCAAGTTGTTCACTGAAATTTCTCTTTAATAATTTCCTGAACAACATATATACATGGCACCTTTGCTTGTAGTAAAAGTATTTTCAGAAAGTGGTATAAAGTACATTTGTTTAAATAACCACTTTTTTCTACCTTGTGTGGTTGTGTTGCCATTTTAGTAAATGTTTGTGTTTCCATGAGGTATGCCTGAGAGGTTTCAGAAGGTTTCCACAAGACAATCTTTGTGCCCTTTCAATGAAAACATGCTAATAATCTTTTGACGGAAGATGCTGAAAGAGCCATGTAATTCATAACTGGGAAATTAAGTTGTGCAGCGGATGGAACAAAATTATGTCTGACTTTCAACCTCACCAAACTGCACCTGATAAAATTAAAGGTTAGACAATATTTTACAACCGCTGTTCACAGCTTGTTTTTAATACCTCAGAGTGGCAGATAAACATTTGGTGCACTTTTAAATGTCTGATAATTAATATTGCCTGTATAAACAATGTAGCAAATAAATGTTAGTTTTATAATAATAAAAAAAATAATTATAGAGCACCTTTCTCAGATAGAGTTTATAGAGAAAAACAAAAAAAAAGTTTAATAGAAAGGACTGTCAGGATATGGTAGTGGACCCATATGCAGAGAGCCAGAGACTGGAGGTGAGTGAATGAACTGATGATTTATTTTCAACCTTAGGAATAATGTGATACAGGCTTGATTGGACAAACTAACTAATCCATTCCAGCTGAACTATGGTAAGTAGCACTGAATCCAACGTAGCTCCCTTCTTCTTAGTTGCTGGCCCGATCAAAAACTCAAATGCAAGTGAGGGCAGTGGGGACGTCAGACGGCTGTGTTGCAGGATAGCCATGGTATAAGTAGTCCTCGAGATTACAGATGAGGTGCACCTGTGTCCACCTATTCAGCAATGGCAGCCCCTAACTATACGCTTTGTCAAAAAGGAAGGTTTTAAGTCTGGCCTTAAAAGTACAGAGAGTGTCTGCCTCCTGAACCCAGACTGGGAGCTGGTTCCACAGGAGAGGAGCTTGATAACTAAAGGCTCTGCCTCCCATTCTGCTTTTGGAAACTCTGGGAACTTTCTCAGAAAATAACAACCAAACGTCATCCCTGCCAGTTCATTGAAGCAGATGGAAAAAAGAACCTAGCTTCATACAGGAGTAATATCCTCAGGTGGAACCAATGTCTCACTTACAATAAAAATTTTCAGCTAATGTGAGGGAAATCATTGCAGAGAAAAAATGTGTTAGTATTGGTCACATAATAAATAGACCAGTCTTCACATGTTTTGGGGAAACAGGCACAATCTTAGGATGTACATGAGATGGAAACGAGATTTGAAATTAAGGCAGAGGAACATTTGTTCATATTTACCAGATGCATGATTGGGCATATTATTAATTATGTTTATGGGTTCAATTCTTCTTCGGCCTGATAGTGCATTAGCATACAGATGCCATCTTGTGTGTGTGTTTTTTAAAGGTCATTCTATTCCCAACACAGGTGAAAACTATGCAATTAACATTATCTGTAACACACTTTTGGAGCTTTTCCACTAGCACTTCTGGGCTGTATTTGACTCGACTCGTTTTTTTTTTGGTTTTCCATTAGTGGATAGTACCTGCTGATGAGGTGACTGAGTGGTTAAAGTGATGGAGTGCTACTCCATTGTGCTGTGCACATGTGGGTTTGAATCCCAACTTTGTAGTAGAAGCTGTTATTTGGCAGCACGGTGGATAGTGGTCAGCACTGTTGCCTCACAGCAAGAAGGTTCCTGTTTTGAAACCCATCAGGGGCCTTTCTGTTTGGAGTTTGCATGTTCTCCTTGTGCTTGCGCCCATAGGAGTGAGTGTGAGTGTGTGAGGTTGTTTGTCTCTATGTGGCCCTGTGATGGACTGGTGACCTGTCCAGGGTGTACCCCTGTCTTTCACCCAAAGAGAGCTGGGATAGGCTCCAGCAGATCCCTGTGACCCTGGTTAGGAATAAGCAGGTATAGATGATGGATGGATGGATGGCATGGCACCTGTTAGCAGGTACTTTTTAGTACCTCCTTGGCCGAGGTTCCAAGCAAGTGTGGAGTGTAGGTGGATTAGGTAGCTGATGTGACATATGCCACACCCATACGTAGAAATGTAACTTGATTTGTATACCTGCCCAGCACAGTTTTCCAAAGTGTCCAGGAGTACAAAAAATCCTGAATTTATATATCCATCTCATTTTTGTCCCTCCTGAAGGTTGAAATCCTTCCTTTCAGCTTGGCAATCACGCATCGGCTATTCTGCTTTTCTGTTTACATGCAGGCAAACTCTGACACAGAATGACATGGCAGCAGCTTTCATTATGTCACTTTCAGCAAACATACTAAGCAGCACAAAACAATCCACAATATGAAAAGGCAAATCAACAATGTTAGTGAATAGCTGGTGAAGAATGTTTAAATTTTATCTAGAGAGTGTCGAATGTATCCAATGGGAAAAACTTTGTTCCTCCTCCCACCTTATCAACTAGCCAATAGGATGGCTGACTACAGGTGTGTGTGTGTTTTTTGTGTAGATGTGTGTGTCTGCTCCAGGTATAATAGCAGCGAGTGAGAGAGGGAAGACAGTTTGCAAAGTGATTATCTGACTGCACTCACACAGCAAGCTGCTCCCCTCTGTTCTCTCTGCCTCTCATGCTTCCACTCACCATTAATCAGTCTCACACATGCTCCTTCTTGCATGCATCTGTTTTCTCCTTCTCTCACTTGTCTTTTTCACTTCTTTTTAGAAGACTTCTTTATTTGTATTACACGCTTGTGTTTCGACAGTAGAGAACTAAGAAGAGAAAGGTAATATTGTCTCTGTCTGAGAGTAACAACAGTTTGAAGATTTCGGCTCTGTTGGTCAGTCTGAAGAAAAGAAGGAACACAGCCAGGATTTTTTTTTTTATTTTCCTTGAAGGGCACCAGGGTTTTCCTCCAGATAATGAGGATGACTGAAAGCTGAACATGCTGAGATTTTAACAGTGAGCCACCGGAAGGATACAAAAAAAGAAACAAGAAAACCAAAGAAGACAGAACATTTTTCAACACTGACATAATGAACACCACAGAACATCACAGAGTGAGTGAAGGCTACAACAACACCACTCTGCCACTTCCCAAGGACTCAGAAGCCAAAAAGGACTCTGTAGGATGTTATTCACAGCTTCCGATTTCACCAGAGGTTTTCCTCATTCTTGGGATCATCAGCCTGCTGGAGAACATCCTGGTTGTTGCTGTTATAATGAAAAACAAGAACCTTCACTCCCCTATGTACTTTTTCATTTGTAGCCTTGCTGTGGCTGACATGCTTGTAAGTGTCTCCAATGCCTCTGAGACTATTGTCATAGCACTTATCAATACACGCAGCCTGACCTTTTCTGTCAAACTGATTAAAAGCATGGACAACGTGTTTGACTCCATGATCTGCAGCTCTCTGTTAGCATCTATCTGCAGCTTGCTGGCAATCGCCATTGACCGCTACATCACTATATTCTATGCGCTGCAGTACCACAATATTGTTACCCTGCGAAGAGCAATGATTGTCATCAGCATAATCTGGGCATTCTGTTCTGTGTCTGGAGTCCTGTTCATCATCTTCTCAGAGAGCACCACAGTGCTTATTTGCCTCATCACCATGTTCTTCACCATGCTGGTGCTCATGGCGTCACTGTATACCCACATGTTCCTGCTGGCACGCTTGCACATGAAGCGAATTGCTGCAATGCCAAGAAACATACCCATCCAGCCACGAGCCAGCATGAAGGCCGCCATTACCCTAACCATCCTCATCGGGGTATTCGTGGTGTGCTGGGCACCGTTTTTCCTGCATCTCATCCTGATGATCACCTGCCCCAGGAATCCTTACTGCACCTGCTTTATGTCCCACTTCAATATGTACCTTGTTCTCATTATGTGCAACTCCATTATTGACCCCATCATATATGCCTTTCGCAGCCAAGAAATGAGAAACACCTTCAAAGAAATTTTCTACTGTGGGAACATTTACTTTGGTCTAAAAGCTGTCTGATAAATGTCAGCAGAGCTTTGACCTTGGTAGCCACAATATGCTATTTAAATAAAACACAGCCAACAAGAGCTTTGAGCTGCAATCACTGTGGATGATAGATTATTAAACATCTTGCCTCAGGTTCTGTGAACCAGGTTGCTGAGGAGGTGAGTTTACGAACACCTTGTAACATAGAGTATTGCTCTGCTATGTTGTGCTGTTTTGTTTCGTAGTAAACAGCGCTGAAGTGCGATTTAAAGTAAATGTGACCTGAATGTATTGTACAGTAATACACATGAACACACTGTGCTATCTTTCACTTTCTTACTCAATCTTTTCTGTCTGCCTCTGTTAAACCTTATTTATCTAGCTATCATTTGTTCATAATAATTAATGTGAAAAACAAGTGAACTGCACTATTTATTTTTTATAAGGTTTCAACTCCCTCAATTTCTCTCAAGCGTATAATGTTCCAATCGAGATAAAGCAGATGGAGATGATGCCAGGGACATTCTGCTCAGCTAAAGTGTATTTACCTTTTTTTTAAGAAAGACTATAAATGTAGAAATCAGCCACATTTGAAATGACTAATTTCAAACAGGTTGTTTTGTTAAAAAAAAGAAAAAAGAAAATATGTAATGTGTTTTTCCAAGCTGTTCTAAGAAAACAAGACCACTAAGACCAAAGTGGATTTTTCTGAAAATTGCAAATTAAGAGCAGAAACACTTGCCACATGTGTGATATTTAATGATTTGTTTTTTTCTGTCTGAACTGATCAACACAACAACAGCTTTTTTTCTGATTATTTACTTACTATTAACTCTTTAAAAAATATTGTATGATACAATTTTTGTGTGTTACAAGGAGAAATACACAGGGTAGCCTAAATAATGGTGAGGGTAAATAATTATATTAAGTCAGATATAAGTGAGGTAATTTGGACATGGCATGGGAACAGGCATGCCAAATGTTTATACTGAACTCTCAGTGTGTAGATATTGCTGTAAATAGGTCTATTTTCCATTATGTTTATGCAACAGGACAGATTTTACTGAATATATTTTTGTTTATGTGCTGTGTTGTTGATTTTTTTAACCTTGCCCTAATAATGCTGCACTAATGTACAGAGCAACTGCATCTGTGACAGTATTTGACAAGCTAATTTAGTCAGTCTCTGTCTTGGTAAAAGCTATTTTCGATATTGCCTTATTTATGTGTGCCTTTTATTCTACTGTGAATCGCTAAGCTAATGAAATACACAAGAAAAGCAGTTAAATTTATTGTTGAAAGCTTTACCTGGAATTTGATTCATGTGCACTGATATGTTGGTGTTTGCTTGACCACTGCATCCTCTGTGAATCACTGCAGCCAAGTAACTTCAATAAATCATAATGGCACTTCAGCATCAGCTCTGCTCATGGGTGTCTCTGGGGTACAGGCTTTGACCTTCACACAGTGACTGGATTGGTGATTTTTCGCTTTCACACAAAAACCACTAATTCCTCAAACTTATATGTGAAAACAACCTCACACTCAAGAACAAATGGACTTTTGTAATTATTTCTATGTTGTGTAGAATGTAGGGAGTAATTCCTGTCTTACAGGTAAATTCCTGTTCTGCAGTTAACTCCTGTTTTACAGACAATTCCTGTTTTGCAGACAAACATAGATACAGCCACAATAACAAAGAAAGCTAATCTGCATAAACAGCTTGTCAGTACAAACGGTCACATAGGTCACATAAAAACATGGTTAATATAATTCAGTACACAGTAAAAGAGCAAAATATTATTTTCCAGTACAGGCAAACAAAAATCCATTCTTTCAAGGGAAAACTGCTAGGTGAGGGAGCTAACATTATGCCAGCCTCCACCTCTACTTCATTGCAGGGTATGGGTAAAGGCTCACACACAGAGTGGGGTGGTCATCCATTTCTCAGCCTGTCCTGACCCGAACCTTTATGGATACCAATTTTGCCAGTACAGCGCGCATCATGTCCAGCAACGTGTATTGGTCTGACCTTACTCTCCTGCCATCCCCAGGTGTCTCCCCTCTGCGGCTAGTGAACCCACAAAGCTGAAGGTCCTGGTCTTAACCCAACCAAATGAACCTCCCTGTGTGGGATGGCGGGAGCACCGTCATCACCCCTGCCCCTCTAAGCCAGTAATGAGTTTTCTTACCGTCCCTTTCCTATAGCCTAGCTTCACTGTTTGGGGCAAAGTGCGCCCAGAGGGCTGGGCAGAGGTACCGCCTCCTCCAGCTCTCGCTCCCAAGAATGTGTTAGCAGCAAAGTTAGCAGGTGAGTAGTTAGCCAGCTCCCCAACAAGACTGTAGGTGCCATATTGACTCTTTGTGCCCCCTATTGCTGTGGTTCTGGCAGACCGTGGCTCACACAAGCATCTGGCTGGACTGTTCTCTACTATAGCTGGCAAGGAAGGACCTGCTAGCAGGTGCCGTGAACTACAGAGGAGATGAAGTTACCCCTCCCTCCCTGTGTGGGATGGCAGGAGCACCGTCATCACCCCTGCCCCTCTAAGCCACCTTCTTCCACCTCCCAGCAAAGGCCCAGGGCCAAGAGGCTGGCCAGCTTCCTAGCACCCTGGGGAAAACCCTGTCTTGGCATGAGGAGGTTCCCCACATACATACCCATAACTTGGAAGACTCTAATACTAGAGCCAGCATGGAGATGGCTCTGGAACCCCTGAGAAGGGGAATGAGGGCACTGTTTCTTATATGGACGACCTTCTATTGCTAGTAACTAGTATCTATCTCTAGTATCAGGCTACTTACCACAGGCTTTTAAGACTGCAGTACTAAAACCCTTACTCAAAAAGCCTAGTCTTGATCCAGAAGTCTTGGCTAATTATAGATCAATATCCAACCTACCATTTATTTCTAAAATCCTTGAATAAGCTGTTGCTAAGCAGCTACCAGACCACTTACACAGAAATGAACTATTTAAAGATGTTCAATCAGGATTTAGAGCACGTCATAGTACAAAAACAGCACTGTTAAAATGATCTTCTCTTAGCCTCAGATAATGGACTCATTTCTATACTTGTCCTCCTAGACCTTAGTGCTGCATTTGACACCATCAACCACAGCATCTTATTAGAGATTGGAGCATGTGACTGGTATCAGAGGAACAGCATTAAAATGGTTCCAATCCTATTTCTCAGACAGATTCCACTTTGTTCATGTCCATGATGAACCTTCCACACGCACATAACCTAGTTATGGAGTTCCACAAGATTCTGTGCTAGGACAGATTCTGTTCACCTTGTACATGCTTCCTTTAGGCTATGTCATTAGGAAGCACTCTATTAATTACCACTGCTATGCAGATGACACTCAGTTGTATCGATCTATGAAACCTGATAACACAAACCAGATTTCAAGCATGTCTAACTGACCTAAAGGCCTGGATGACCAGTAACTTTCTACTTTTAAATTCAGATAAAACAGAAGTCATTGCATTTGGGCCTAAAAACCTCAGAAATACCTCTTCTAAAATTATAGCTACTTTAGATGGCATAGCCCTGGCCTCCAGCACTAATGTGAAAAACCTTGAAGTTATTTTTGACCAGGACATGTCCTTTAACTCACACATAAAACAAATCTCTAGAACTGCCTTCTTTCACTTGCACAATACTGCCAAAATTAGGAACATCCTGTTTCAAAATGATGCCAAAAAAATAGTCCATTCATTTGTTACCTCAAGGCTAGATTACTGTAACTCATTACTATCTGGATGTCCCAGTATCTCCATAAAAAAGCCTCGAGTTAATCCAGAATGCTGCAGCCAGAGTCCTGATATTTCTCCAATATTAGCTTCTCTTCATTGGCTTCCTGTAAAATCCATAATAGATTTTAAAATCCTTCTTCTCACCTACAAATCCCTTCATAATCAAGCTCCTTCATACCAAGAGCTCATAATACCATATTATCCCAATAGAGCACTTCGCTTTCAGAGGGCCGGTCTACTTGTGGTTCCCAGGTATATCCCATGTATATTCCACCATTGAATGTCACTAACTTTGTGCTCCCTCTCTCCCCTAGTTTGTGCTCTCTCCCTCTCTCTCTGTTCTCACTCTCTCTGTACCTTCTGCAGGCGTCCCTGGTCCTGGAGCTGTATATCACTGATGTGCAGTTACTGGCCCCACCAACCTGCAGTGTCTAGCCTGCTGGAGGTTTTTTCTTCCATTAAAGGGAGTTTTCCTCTCCACTGTCGCCATGTGCTTGCTCATAAGGAATTTGTTGGGCTTTTTTGTTTTTGTAAAGTGCCTTGACATGATTGTATTATGATTTGGTGCTATACAAATAAAATTGAATTAAATTTAATTAAAAATCACAGAGCTAGTGTCCCATTTGATGGGTGTCGCCTTAATTTGGGCAAAGAGCTCTCCACATAGCATTCAGGTTTTAATTTATGTAGGTTTGGAGTCTAACATGGTCAGTATGAGGGCTCACCTCTGGAAAAAGCACCGTGGTGCTCTTGCCTCTGCTGCACATCTTTGCATCTCACTAGGCGGGCACAATGCTATTCAGTCATGTGCTAAAAGGGAGGCCTGAATATTCTATACTTGGAGAATCCCCTAGTGCTGAGGCAGGGTTTTCCCCAGGGCAATCCTAGATCCGGTGTGACATTGTTATGGCGTTTTTCAACATCATTTTTAATTCAATGTGGAAAGCATAGTGGAATTAATATTTCCTAGTATTATCGAGAACTCAGTCTCAGCCATTTGAAGACTGTACAAAGCACAAAATTAGCACAGAAATATATATTAGCATACTATGTTATTATTGTTTGTCATGACTTCATATTGTGTAACAGTATTTGTTGATTCTCCAGAATGTATTAGAGTGTATGCCTATGTGTTAGAGAGAGAGTGGGAAACTAATGGTTGGCATAGTTACCATAATAAATCATGCACAGGAAAGAAATGTCATCATGTCAGGTTTTATGTTTCTGTTCTGAAATAAACAAGTTCTTTATCAGCACTCATTAAATCTTACAACCATTCATGAAAAAAATTATAACCTACCGAAAATCCAAACATACATACATACGTACGTACGTAGATACATTACAGTATATAATGGGTTTTGTGCATTCCTATTTCTGTCAACAGTCAACTGAACATTATCATTGTTAGTGCCCAGGGTGGTACACATGAACAGCAAAGTCTTCATTCAATATGGCAAATAACTGTAACACACAACAAGAAGGTTCCTGGTTTGAAACCCAGCAGGGGCCTTTCTATGTGAAGTTTGCATGTTCCATGCTTTTGTTTTCTCCAGGTCCTCCAGTTTCCTCTCACTGTCCAAAAACATGTATGTCTGGTTGATTGGTGACTCTAAATTGCCCATAGGAGTGAGTGTGAGTGTGTGAGGTTGTTTGTCTCTATGTGGCCCTGTGATGGACTGGGGACCTGTCCAGGGTGGACCCCTGCCTTTCACCCAAAGAGAGCTGGGATAGGCTCCAGCAGATCCCTGTGACCCTAAATAGGAATAAGTGGGTATAGATAAAGGATGGATGTTTTCTCTTTTATGTAGTGTTATGATTAGTTATTCTTCACGTGTATCTCAAACTTATTATAGCACAGGCTATGAAACTAGGTAGGTCTAATAGTTGTTTTTGATGCTGTAGGGCAATAATAATGATAATGATGATAATAATAATGATAATAAACATGATGATGAATACACAAACAAATGATCAATTTTACTCCATCAGTAAGCTAACTAGCTACTGGATGTAGCTTTACATTTATTGTGCAAACATAAGAATACGTCACATCTAATACTCAAATGAGCTTTTTCCACAAAATGTAAAATTGCTTCTGATTCTGAGAAAACATGATTTTGCCTTAATTTATTTGGTTAGATTAATTAAGCTTTATCTGCGTCACCTCAGGGAGATTATAGCAACCTGTCTGGGTTGGTCATAGGGAAGATTTTTTTGTTGTTGTTTTTGGGTTCACAATCCTAAGGAAGTATATGTTAAAATGTGTTATGTGATTTTCCCTCAGCCCTGTTAGAAATAAACACTTGTTGGATAAGGAAATATCAACAATGATCAGTGCTTTATTATCTATCACTCTATCACAAAACTGCAAACAAGGGCTGGTTATAGTAAATAACACAGTTTTTGAGTTTCACAGACTGACTTACAAAAATGTTCAAAAACATTTTTCAAAAATCTGTAAAACATCTGCCCTTCGCTCGAGGTGAGACTCTCAGTAAATATAGTCTAGGAAGGACATAAATTTGAGAAATATCCCCCAGAGAAAGAAGAGTAAATGAGCTGTAAATGTATCTAAACAGTTTGTCACAGAGAAAGGTTGTTTGTCGACAGTGACAGTAACAGTTCTCATATGCTGATGGTACAGTAAGTTCTTTAATAGTAATTTCTTATGAGGTGTTTGTCTACACAGCTGTAGATACCAAACAATAGCCCTTTTATAATGTGGACCATCAAAACTTTACTAGTACTAGTAGTCAAACACTGGTCAAGAGTTTGAGGCTGATGGTTGTTGATGTCTCAGTGGTAAATATCTATTTCAAAATGTAAAAATAAAATACAACTTTACTGAAGAAGCAGCAGACACTTGCCACACTGACAGAAGAAAAAGGTTAATAAAAATATATTTGAATACATTTGAAGTTAGTGACTGAATTCATAATAGCTAATAGCTTTTATTGCTTTGCGGTGTAGACTTCACAATTGCCCAAAAAGCTGTTAAATGAAAGAAAGAGGGTGCTATTTATGAGACAACATAAATAGTCTGTTGATTTCTGGAACATCTTCTGAGATTCATAGACATAAACTGCCACTCAATTTGCAAATGGTGGTTAAAGCTAATATCCACTCCCTCCTGCAGTGCACATTTAGACTTCAAAATTGCTTGTCAGTAAAATGAGTCAGGCAGTTTTTAATCTTCCCGAACATTTAATTTTGATAGTTTCTGAAAAGAGCACATAAAAGATCTCAAGAGATCTGTGTGCAGTTAATGGGCTCAGCAACCGGTGATTGCTCCAGCACATAATGGTTTCAATTCTCAGCTTTTCCCAATCATATCGTAAAGTGTTGTTGAGCAAGGTACATACAGTGCATTCAGAAAGTATTCAGACCCCCTTCACTTTTTTCAGTTTTGTTATGTTGCAGCAAGATACTATGATTGTTGAAAACAGAATTTTAGGAATGTTTGCAAATGTATTAAAAGAAAAAACTGAAATATCACATTCAGAAAGTATTCAGACCCTTCACTCAATACTTAGTTGAAGCATTTTTGGCAGCAATTACAGCCTTGGCTGTTTTTGGGTATAATGCAACAAGCTTTGGACACCTGGATTGGGGCATTTTCTGCCATTCTTTTTTTCAAATCCTATCAAACTTAGTCAGGTTGGATGGGTACCGTTGGTGGACAGCCATTTTTAGGGCTCTCCAGAGATGTTCAACAGGCTTCTAGTCAAAGTTGTGGCTGGGCCACTGTAGGAGATTCATAGAGTTGTCCCTAAGTCACTCCTGTGTTGTCTTGGCTGTGTGTTTAGGGTAGTTGTCATGTCAGGTCTGGGTAACAGCAGAATTTTTTTGATGGACAGCTGCTTCCTGATAGACCAGAGAAGCAGCTGCAGGACTGAACCATACAGGAGATCCTTCATCCCCACTGCCACCAGGCTCTACAACACTTTAGCCAATGGCAGATGACTACTCAATTTTATCTGACTTTTACTGACTGCTTTTACTACTTAGTACTTATTACTTTCACTACAAGACTACATTAATTTCCTTCCAGGGATTAAGAAAGTTTCTCTTATCTCATTTCATCTCATCTCCTCTCACCATATCAAATATCTCTTTGACAAGTATCAGTAAAATGTTAACCCACACAAGCATGTTGAGAACATGCAAAATCCACACAGATAGGCCTTGCTGGGTTTTAAAACAGGAACCTTCTTGCTGTGAGCCAACAGTGTTACCCATGAAGCCACTGTGCTGATGATAATTTGACTCTTCTGAAACAAAAAAACATATTTTCCATGATCACTAGATTTGTCTCCTGTTTAAGAAATGAGAAGCTACTCACTGCATCAGTATGTGATAAGTGAATTGTTGTCAGCTGAAACATTTTAATCATGGTAGTAATTATTCATTGAAAGACTTGTAAGCATTTTCATCTATAACCAATCACAACTGACATTAGGCAGGAGCTGGGTACACCAGATTGCCAGTCTGTTGCAGGCCTGATTTATAAAAACAGGCACTCACACTCAATTTAAGGCTCCATATGTTGTCTACAAGTTTCTTTAATGCACTGAGCCAAAATACATCACAGAAATGTTTACTGAGTTCACTCCTGGCAGGTATCATAGACCTGCAGAGACTGGGCAGCTGGTTGCGCCCAGAGCTTAAACTAAACACTGTAAAATGAATTTTAGCAATTACTGTACTCTGCTCACTTCTGGAACCAACTCCTATTGTAACTTAGATTTATTCCAACTTTGCTTGCTTTAAGTCTGAGGTAAAGATTGTTCCACAGCAGCTAACTTGCTTTTCACTTTTTCTTTAAATTTTGATTTTGTGGTGAATATAGCTGCTTCAGACTATTGGGACCCCTCTGGAGCTGTGGGCCCAGAAAAGAAACCTCTGTTGCCTGAGTTAAATGCTCTCTCTCTTTGGTGGGCTCTCATATTTTGGCTGGCCTGAGTTGGTCCTGTGTGGTGGTGGCTGTGGGATGATGTTGCATGATCACATCTAATTTAACAAAAATCACCACTATGTTTTCCCAGTGGTGTGTCTCTATGATTTTGTTGAGAAAAACATTTTTTTAGACTCTTCCATAAAAATTTCTACTAGAAAAGTAGCCTTATACTACATTTTCTAATTTGGGAACGGTGGTTTACACGTGTATGAAGGCGCTCTATCACAGGTCCATCACAATCCACAGCTGTCACTGAAATTGTCATTGTGCATTTAGGTTTTTTATGTAATACAGACTCATACCATCTGACATTGACATCTTACTGACTCACCTTACTATTCATTTTCATGTGTATGTACATATTTACTATCATTATTATTATTGTTATTATTATTATTATTGATGGTTTTGTTATTTTAATGTGTCATTATGCTTTGCTATTTTTATTGTGATTTTTGTGGTACCTGAATTTCCCTGCTGATAGATTAATAATCTGATCTAATGTAATCTAATGTAAAATGTAACTAATGAAACATTTACCAATGTACAAATACAATTTCTTTAAGACATTGTTAGTAGTACTGCAGCAAACTCCAGTGTATGGGGTAACACTGTGGTGGCCTACTAAATGTTTCAGGTCAGAAGGGAGACTGTACTGATTAAACCCCAACAAATAGTTTTTTCTAAGGAACCATTTCTTTTTTATTTCTTTGAGATGAATGCTCAGTAATTATATGGTTTGTTTTACGGATAACAACAATAATCAGATATGAAATTAATAATAAAAGTGGGCGGTGCCTAAAATATGGTTTGTTTTAAAAATAAAGTTGGTTAGGGTGAAGTGAAGGGCGTTTTCCAATAACGACTCAGCAACAGTAAGGGCTGTTTTTAAAGATAAGTTGCCTGTTACGATTCACCAACAGTAAGGGCTGTTTTTAAAGATAAGAAATTCGTTTTGTATGTGTGTCAAGATAAAATTATGGTTTGTTTCGTGACGTGTAGGCCAAGAGGGGAGTGACCTTTACCACTGGAATTATAAACCATTAAAATAATTTCTGCTACTCCTTTTTAAAATGAGCGGGTGTTTCAAATGCGTGAATAAGACCATTTTAACCAGAGTATTTTTGCGGGTTGATATTTGTCAATGTCTGTCGGTGCACGTTTAAAATATCGTAGACGGCAATGTTTTTTGGCAACTCGTCCGCCATTTTAGCCCGCGTCACAGAGCGTGGTGACGTAGGCTGTTAATACGTAAGCACGCACGAGTGTACTGAGGTATAGAGGTAGAGGCTAGCGGTCTATTAGCACCCAGTTCGCTGAGCTGTCCAGATCGACCGAGCTAGACTGAACCGGGTAAAACAGAGGAGAATCAAGTTAATCTTTCACACAGGTAAGGCTTCTCTATATACCATTTTTAGCATTAACATTATAGAGAGACAGTGGTATCTTTTTATTGAACGAATATTATTATTATTATTATTGGCATAATTGGAAAAAGCGTGACCCCCGGCAGGAGAGCGGAGCCGTGGGCCTGAACGAGAGCAAGTCGTTATCTAATCATGGTGCGTATATTTCTTTTCGTTCATTACCAATGTTCTTAATACATGTAGTGATAATGAAAAAACGAAATACGTGTTTCACCAGGTGATGAAAATGCAGCGTCGGACTTGATAAACGAACCTGCGTGCGATTACGTTAATAAAGGTGAGATATCATTTGTAAATGTTTTTCATGTAGTCACGAGTCTAGTGTGTTGTAAAAACGGGTACGTTTCATGGTGAATATAGATGCTGTAAGTGATGTTATACAAGAGAATGATGCCAGATGTTATGATTACAAGATCGGCCTTTTAAAAATGGCGCCTCATGACGTGTTTTCACAGAGAATATACCGTCGGTGGAGCGATCCAAGAAAAGTCTAAAAAAAGTCATGGAGAACTGTTAGCAGGTAGGTAAAATGCTAATATAGTTAAAAAGAACATTAGATCAGTCGATGTCTAACGTTTTTTTTAACGTTTTCGGGCTAATCTGCACAGGTGGGAGGAGTTCAGGCAAGATACGGCCCGGCTGCAACTTTCAGATCACGACAGGGCGCGTTTGTACCGCCTGGTCAGCAGGGGGAGCCAGAGGTGCCCTGGAACAGTGCGATATCCAGTAGTGCCCAGCAGGGGGTGCCAGAGTTGTCCTGGAACGGTGCTATATCCAGTAGTGCCCAGCAGAGGGTACCAGAGTTGTCCTGGAACGGTGCTATATCCAGTAGTGCCCAGCAGAGGGTGCCAGAGTTGTCCTGGAACGGTGCGATATTCAGCAGTGAGCAGCAGGGGCAGTATAACGATGATGATGGAGGTAGGATGAAGAATGTATTTCAACACTATCTAAATACGCTATCTAAAATAATCTAAACTAATCTACACTATCTAAATACAATGTGTTGTGCAGTGTTTTTTAAATATGTGTGTGTGTGTGTGTATTTGAAGATTTGCAGGGGTATAAGACTGGGATACTCCTCAACACAGAGCAGCCAGGGGTCAGAGAAGAGCCTTGTTAAAACAACACCCGTTGTGGATGAACACAAACAGCCTGCTTCTGAGACCTTTCAAGAGACACTGTTCCTGGAGAATCTGAACGCCGCACAAGCTCATGAACTGCAAGACATCTATTCACCGGGGACATCTCAAGGTGATGTGAATTTGTTATCTTCAAGCCTGTTATACAGTGACTGTGGGTCAATGCAGAACTCTGTACACACAGCAGACACTCATGACCCGGCTGATGGTGGTGGTTGTGGTTTTGGTGGGGGGATAGAGTTATTTGAAAGTCTAGATAATTATTTGTCCTCCTTTCAAGATAGTAGACCATCTACAGCAAGTGAGTCAGTCATAAACAGTTTGAAATCTTCTTCTTCTTCACCTGAGACTAACACAGTTGTTGTAACCGATGTAGCAACACAGACTTGTGGTGGTGAACACTCTTTCTCTCTAACGCAGCCCAACATAGACCCGCTATCAGACATCAGGGCTAGTCTCAGAGAGTTAGGTCAAAAGCTTGATTGTTTAAATAGCGAGGTAGTACAGTCTCGCTCAGATCTTACACATAATTACCGCTATTTTAGACAAAACAATAATTTCTTAAAAATGGACAGGGCTGCCAATCAGAACAACAATACATCTGCAGATAGTGAACACCCTAGTTTGGCCATGATGCATGATAGATTCCTACGCAGGGCTGTAGAGATTCGTGAGAAAGATGCATATTTCAGACAACTGTTGAACATCCCACCATCACCACCACACTCTGAATATCGTAATATTGCACTATCCCCATCTAAATTCCTCAAATGGTCTGAAAATACACGTATGAAAACAGAGCAACTCAAAAGAAAAATCGAACATCCCCAGCGGGGTTCTCTGGCTAAACGGGGGGTCTTAGCAACAGCAGCAGCAGATCAACAAGACCATAAGACAGACGGTGCAGAATGAGCTCGACCGGGACATGTCACATGTCACCAGACATTGATGTATTCTACAGAGATATTTGTCGCTGGTGAAACAGGGGGAGCATGAAAAGAATGTGCTGACACATTTTGTCAGCCCTGTCCAGGGCTGAAGATGCAGTTTCATGGTCGGACCAGGGTGAGCTCAAAGAGAGTAAAAGAGTACAGCCCCCTACTGTTTCTCTGCAAGTTTGGTGCCTCAGGGTTGGACTCAATTTTTAAAAACACTGGCAAGCCTAAATGTACCATTATCTGCTGTATCAAACACTCAGGCCCGTAGAGATATTGAAGAGATTAAATCTGGTAAAGACAATGACTATAGTCTTTTACACCATCACCACCACCACCTCTTATGAATTTGACTTATTTGACTTTGTACAATGATCATTTTCTTTCATTATGAATAATAATAAAACACACTGAAAACATGTATATTGAATGTATTTTTATTAATATTTTATATGTGTCATAATTGCGCATTGTACACAGGTAAAGTGTTGCTGTACAGGTATAGGACTGATTCTGTTGACAAAGCATAAAACCCTGGCATCATTGTGGGTAAGATCAGAGCTATATTTGTCTATAAATTTTTGTAAGAAATCCTCTTTTGCACAAGCCAGAGAAAAAATACACTATGTTGCCCGCATGTTATTGAGAGGGGAGACTACCTGGGAGTGTGAGTATAACACCCTGCAGGCATTTTTAATGAGAAAGTTGGATATATATGGCTGAAATCTATCTGGGGGGTTACCATAGCTGTCGAAAAACCAGGCCTGATGATAGACTGTGAAATAAATGGCCAACAGGTGCTCGCCGGGCAGGTAAGACGGGTCGGTGTTAACAATCAAAGCAGCAGGTCGTAAAATTTTGGAGTTTGGTCAGCTGATCGTACGGAAGCATCCCCAGAAAATCAACATTTTTACTAATTATCCTTCTAACGACACAAGTCAACTCAATTGTATCCATGTCCTGCTGTGTTGGGCTGTGACTCAGTAAGAGTCCACCAACACTTATCTCAATGACTGAATCAAACACTGCATAACAGATCATGTTAATGGTGTGTTTGAGAGGCGTTCGGAACCTCACCTCCAGCCTCACATTCCCAGTCTTGATCAGGGACACATTACCTCCACCGCCTCCGTCTGGTTCAAGGTTGAAACAATGTAGGGTGTAGCCATTGCCAAATGCTTCTCTTGAAATGGCTAAGGGCCTGTCTTTAAGATGTCTGCCGGTAGATGTTTGTATCATTTGATAATATTCCCTGACATACTGCCCTCTAGGAAAGTGTGGCTGCAGTGGCTTTGCTGGGTGAGTGTGTCCATCAGCATAGAGACTGATGAACTCTGCATCCAAATGTTCAAAATTCAACGGGTTTCTGCCATAGCTTCCTGTGTATGCCTCATTGTCCACAAATGCCACAATGATAAATTTCGGCACTCTCCCTATGAGATTCTCCTGATTGCAGACTCTTGTTTCTGCAGGGACTGAGAATGTTTTCAAGGCCACTCTGTCCACGGCATATTTTACATTGCTGTGCTGGAGCACCCTGCTGGAGCACCCTGCTGTGGGCGAGTCGGAGGGTGGGTGAGATTGAGACTTTCTTCACAAAAAGGCTGGCTGTCAGGATTTTCACAGCATATTGTGTATTGGGTGCTGCCATTAGACAGAATTCATCTTTTGAGCGTATACATTTCATAGAGATGTCGATACCGTTAAGCAACAATTTCTCCTGAAAGAACAGATCAGCATGTATGGGAGCTATTAATTCCACTATCCTGCTGTTTTCTGTATATGCACCCCCTTGTGTGTCCAAGGCAGGACTGAACTGTGTGTCAAGACTATCCGGTCCGTAATTAATTAAACATTCTAAAATTCCTTTATAGGGGTAAGTATTAGACGGCTGGGTAATTAATCTATCTCCGAGCATTACATCGACCTGGGAGAATAATGTACAACCTGGGTAATTAACCAGCCCCACATCCACTCCGTTTGCAATGTTAGTTCCATCAGGATTTGTAATCTTTATAATCTTTAACCCGGCAGTCGGAGTTGAGGGCCAGGTGCATTGTGGGAGTTAAGTGTTGGTTGTTGGTTGACACAGTGTTTATGTCCCGTTATGCTCAGTGTTGCTGTGTTAGGCTGGGTTATGTTGTGGGAATTAGGTTTGTTTTCATGCTGGGTTTATTGAAAATGTAGCTGCCACCATAACTTAGCACATGTATGTAGGAGAGAGAGTTCTGCTTGTTCATTGTCTAATAAATCAGCTGTGGGAAGACAACACTGCCTCCTGCTGATTTGTCAAAGCAATTGTTCCAGCTCACAGAGACCCTCGGGGTCGTGTGGTGTATGGGGCTCGAGTGCTCTCTCTCTCTTTCTGTATCTAAACTAGTACGGTGGTAGCTGCTAGCTCCCTGCTAGCCGTGTAGCTCAGGGCTAGTGACCAGTTAGCCTAGCATAGCTCCAGGGACAACCCATAGTCATTACATTGGTGTCAGAAGTGGGAATTGAAAGTGTTTAGAAGACTGTCTCCTGATGACCAGCGCGACTTCCAAGCCCTGACCACCGCCCTCAACCATCGCTTCGGACAGAGATCCTACACTGAGCAGAGAAGAGCTGGCCAGAGAGCAACCTGGAACTCCACCTCGACCTCATGCATGGCATACTGATCACAACCCCTATCCCCATTATTTTTTGCATACCTGCTAATTTTTGAGAATTCATGCTCTGCTGCCCAAAATGTTAACTGCCCCCTAGGTATAAGGCAGTTATTAATTCTGAATAGGCGTATTAAAGTTTCTTTGTGTCTAAATGAGCTATAGCTTTAGTGTCATTGAAATCAGTGCAAAAACACTGCTTACATACAGTTTACATATGGTATGATATAGAGATGTGGAACCTGTGTCTATTGCACAACAAAATCTGCATGAACTACTCTGCATTTATTAAAGGACTAACCAGACTTAGCTGTTTTTTAGACCAATGGGCCTTATCTGTTTATTTTTTCTTGCTACCAATCAATGGATTATTGACTTATGACTGTTCAGGGAAGCACAACATCTATTTCTAATCCAATTCCATTTCTAATTCACAGGAAGTGTGTGTTTAAGAATGACAATTACAGGAAGAGTTCAACAATTTGATCAGCTTCTGCAAAATTGGATGACAAGGTCAGTACTGCTCTCATGTCTATAAAATGTACTGTACATGTACATAGTTTTAGCTAAAGTGCATAAGTGTAGCTACAACTGTACGCAGGGTTATGGATGTCACTGAGGTCTTGTTGGGGTTTTTTAGAAGTACAGTATAAGGTATACTGCAAGGTGTAATATACTAGATAAACTCTTTTATTACTGAGCTTTAGTGGTGCTGGTGAACTTTGGATTGAGCCAGGCTATCTGTCCATCCCTGTCATTCTAGGTTTCTGCAACTAAGCTAACTGTATTGTAGTTCTATTGTATATTCAAATTGACCTCACAGACATGATATTGAGCTTGTTATCTTACACTCAGCAAAAAAGAATGAGCATGTTTGCCAAATGTTTTAAAAGCGTGAGGGAAAACAGAAAACACATTTGAAAATAAAAGGCAAATGTTGGTTGACAAATAAAATTCTGAAAAAAATCTATTTTTGTTTCATAATATGTTTTATCATCCAATTTTGACTAATTATGGGACCACTAAACTCAAGGCTGACAAATGTACAGTTGCCTTGGCTTTATTGTACTGAGCTATATTCTCTTAAATGAGCCATTAAGATTAGAGGAGACCCAAGCACTGACAGGGCCCAATGAAACAATATCAATGAAAGAGGCAGATCAGTGAGCTAAACAAACCAGCTTGGGACATAACCCAAAATCATTTAGTGTCTTCAGTAATATGTTTGGAGAAACCACCACCTGTGACCATGACTGTGCTGTAATGAGACTGAGCAGTGTAACCAATTTCTTAGTGATGTTGGAAGAGAAAGGTATTATCATCGCCTCCAGTGTGCCATTCATCCCACATAAAGAGCTGAAGGCGAAATCAGTCTGGACCAAGTATATATTGAATTTTCTTTCAATACACAACAGATTTTAACGCTGAGCACATATTATCTGATCCAGAGCTAATATAATACCAGAGGCTACAGAATAATTGAGAAATAATGAGGCATCATAAAGCTGCTGGAACTGACTTCAGGTGAGAGCGTTTTTACATTAACAATTTCCCCTTTGTGTCATTAGCATAGATGTTATCTAGAAGACAACTTAGTAACCACAATTTTTAAATATTGGAAGGTGTTGTAGGCATTGCTAATAAGCCAAACAGGGACTGCCAGGAAATCTTTAGCAATAACATAAATGTCATAATGCAGTCCTGAACTGTTGGAGTAAAATCTCATTAAGCAACATTCAAAGTTATCAACAAAATTAAAAAAAAAAGAAATGTATCTACCCTTCTGTTTCAAATGAGCCATCAATCATATAAACAATAATTTGCATTGACATTAGCATCAGTCCACTACCTTGAGAAACTTTTTGACAATCTCTCTATTGGAGAGATTGGTATGAAATTTTATAATGACTTATAATGACTATAATGTCTAGAGGATGACATCCTCTAGACATTATTGACATCTTCTCTAGCCTAACCATGTAGATGCTAGTTTTAGTATCTGAACATATGACACTCACCACATGATAAACCGCTAATATATATATATATATATATATATATATAGTTAATTTTATTATAGTTTCCTATAATTTGATGCCATCATCATTAATTGATTGATTGAAAACAAACTTTGGATTTCAACCTAGAGCTGTCATACAGTTTGGTTTCACTATAGTGGGCAGTGCAGTCTCCCACAACAATTATATGACCATAAAGGCTTTGGCTTTAGAAAGTCCATCCATCCATCCATCCGTTATCTATACCCGCTCTGTCCTCTTAAGGGTCACGGGGATCTGCTGTGTGCTGTGTTGGACACAAGGAATTTGATTCTGGTACAGTGACTCTCAGTGTTCTACAGTGTTCAAACAATATACCCAGGGTCACGGGGATCTGCTGGAGCCTATCCTAGCAGGGGTACACCCTGGACAGGTTACCAGTCCATCACAGGTCCACATAGAGACAGACAACCACACACACTCACACACAGACCATACACATAAACTTATCAGCTTTTTTAATGTTATAATCCTCCAAATGCACACACCAGACAATTCAATCAGACCAGGAGGTCACACATCTCCCGTTTGTAGTAACAATTTCATTTTAACAATTACAGAACTTTGTGTGATCAAATATGACTTTGTAACCTTGTTGTGTTATTGTGTTACGTTTTCCACGATATGAAAAAAAGACACTTGTCTTGTTGCCATAATTCCACAAGCTTGTCTTCTTTTACAATGTTCCTTTTGGCACTGGTTTTGTTTTGAAGCACTGACATGTTTGTGAGATGTAAAAATACACAACAGCCGGTTAGTGATGCTTCGCATGTTTCTTGCTGTCATTGGCTATTTTGGGTAGTCCATCGGAGCCTCCCCAGTCAAATGTCTATTTACAATACAGACTATGACTTGATCAGAAGTAGTAAAATAATTGTACTTACACCAAATGCTTGAGGATTGTTTAGACAAATAATTGGTTAATTAACTATATTTTACTTGAAGTACTCTGTACTTGTACTTTTAGCATTCCTATTTTATTCTGGCTTTTGATAGTTATTCAGTCAAACACTCAAATGCAAGACCACAACAGCAACAGAATGAGGTCAGTAAGAGACAGTAATGCCAAGCACTATAAATATACATACATACTACAGGTGTTTTGTGTGAATGTGTAAGATGGCTGACACAGGGAAGTACAGCTGTAGGTTTCAAGATTGGCATTCAGAAATATGGGGCAAATATTGTGACAAACCAGGAGGCAGATAAACAGGTTTCCAGGGGAGTAATACTTTCAGGCAATCTAGTTTCCAGCAGGTGTTAACAGAGTGCATACAGGTAAGACGGGGCAAGGGAAGGCATTAATATTAAAGGAAGTTATAGCTGTAGGCAGCAGTAAACAACAGGCTTCAGGTAAGAGATTCTCAAGGGCAGCCAACACGCCAAAACAAAAAACGAGCTGAAACTTAGTCACAGGCAATGACAGTTTGTTACCAGTCAAGTACACTTCAGGTGAAGTACAGACAAAGGGTACAGATAGGGAGCATGCACAGGTCAGAGTCCAATCAACCAGGTCTCAACATACCAGTAGGTCTTCAAGAAAGCTGTGTTTGCTGATCATTTTCATAAGACTCTTACCACAGAAGGTTTATAGCTGCTTATAATCAAGAAAATGACTGGTGTTGTCTGCCCTTAGTCATTCTATGCTGATCAGCTCAACTAAACAGCCAATTAGAGTGGTTTCTCTCACTTGTGGAATCTTATGCCAAAATAATTTGCCAAATGTTTTACTGGCCAAACAGCCACCACACAAATACAGCAAACGACACTCACTGATTGCCTGAGAATGGCCAACAGCCAATCATCAGATTGGTGTGGCAGAGGCCCTTTGCTGACTGAGTGTTGATATGGATAACAAGGCAGGGCAGGGTAAGAGCTAATAGCAAGAGAGGCAAAGCAGAACAAAGAGGAATTAGGGACGGAGGGGAGGGGTGGGGTCTGGAAAACACAGGGAGACACATGAAAACAGAGCCAGTGAATAATAATAGTATAATAGTTTTATACCATTACTCAACTACATTTCACAGAGGAATACTGCACTTACTACATTTATCCATCACATGACAATATTCCATGAAAACAGCCACTCATTATCTACTGCTTATTCCTGCCACCCAGGGTCATGAAAAGGAGGATCCCATCTGACATTGGCAAGAGGCGGAGTACAGATTGCCAGTCTGACACAGAGCTGACGCAAAGAGACAGACAGTCACATTGACATTTACCAAGCAGAGATGGGCAGAACATGTGAGGGGCCTCTCCACACAGGGAGGCCCCAGGTTGATTGAGATTGCTATGAGGCAACAGTGTAAGCCACGTGTCTAGTTAGGCTACTTGTCATGTATCAAATGTCTGAGTTGATACTGGCTTCCTCTCTAAACTTGTCAATTAACGTAATTTATATAAAAGTGTAAATTATTCAATATGTCATTAAAAGAGGTTGCAGAAAGGCATAAAAAACAATGCAGGTCAGTTCCATTAATCATCTCATTTTCCTTCAGATTGATATTTTTGCCCTGTGCTAAATGACCATGCATATTACCAGTCTATTAATGTAATATGTCATAATGTGTATGTAAAATGTTAGTCATAGAGGACATTTGCATGCAGTACTGCACAACCATTTTTTACACTGTATTTCTACTTTTACTTTACTGAATGGTCCATCCATCACTGAGCCTTGCTGCTGTGTATAAATCAACAGTTATGCATCATAATTACACCTTTAATTCGTATCCTCCTATATACAATTCATCAGCAGGTCTTGTCAGTACTTGTGCTAAAAATTAGATCCTACTTCTCTAAATCCAAACCTTTTCTCTCTATGACTTATAGTCTTAAGTCAGAGAAATGTCACAGGTATTATAATATCACACTTCAGACTTTATTGGCTGAAGAAATTTCCAGACATCAGAGACAGGAAAGGGGCTAAGCAGAACTAACACAAAATCACCTCTGTATATTAAGCAGTCTTCTGATTAAGTCTTTTGTCTTGAGGTGAGGTGGAGGTGATGACAAAAAAATGTCTGCTATCACTTTCAACATTTTTGCTTATTATTACTTTCTCACCACTGAAAATCCCCAAATCTAATTTTCATGTAGACAACCACTGAAGATTAGCATTGCCCTACTAACATCATTACAATCCCACTTTGTAATATAATGATAGAGGTGTATTTTTGGACAAAAATAATATCTTGTTTTTCTCAGAACGGGTCGTCTCTTTGGGCCATCTCACAAAAAGCTTCTAATTTCTGCTACTTCAGAACTGAAAGTGGCTATTGCGTCTTTCGAATCAAAAGCTTGATCATCTTACATTCTAAGAGATTTAAAATATTCATTTAATATCAGTATTAATATCAAAATGAGTTTATTAAATGTTAATCTAGGAAAATTGCAGATTACAGATCCCTGTGATATAGTGTGTAATCTTGATGTTTCTTTCCCCCAGGAGGCTGTTGCCAGAGGGAAGAATGAGGTTGTGATTCAAAATGACATGTACTTCAATTATAATAGAAGTATTAGATTTGGTATTATGGCCTCTATTGAAATACTGCTCTTTATTCGTCCACTCAGGAGCATCCAGCTCTTTTAGCATCATTGATTTTTACATGCTGTAGAAAATTCTCACCACGTTGCTGAACTTACCCACCTTATCGACCATTTTTCACCTTTCTTTTGAACATGAGTTACAGAATGTATCTCACTGGTAACACTACCTCATGTCAGATTTAGTGGATTTAACATGGCTCCTGGTAGTACCACTGTTTTAGGAAAATATGTAGTTATACACACATTACTTCTATAGGTATCACACTATCCAAATAACTTCAATAAAGAAATAATAATGCCCACACACTGACTCCAAGACTAAAATTGTATTAAATATGACAACGTTTCTATCTAATCTGGATCTTCATCGGGTCAACAATCTTACAAAATCCCCAAAATAAGTTTATATGAAATCTATTGCCACATTTTAATATATTACCAACAACCAATGGGTTTATGAAGCTCCAAGAGGTTACCAGGTGAAGTCAATCTGCAATCATACTGCTGTTTTAAAAAGTCCATACTGTAAAAA